>NC_029792.2:90781370-90788593 GCF_000816755.2 Arachis ipaensis | reverse complement strand
TTCGGTCCAAAAGAATTAGACATGGCCAAATGGCTAGCCAAGCTTTAGCATAACAAATACAGACATGTCCTTTCTATAATGGAAAGTGGAAACCTCAGTCCAAAAGATTAGACATGGCTTAACAGCCAACCATGCTTCAACATATCTCATGAAGCTCTAGAATTCATTCTTAAAAATTCTGAAGAACATTTTTTTTTTCGAAATTAAAAATAAAAAGCTTAAACATAAAATAAAATTACCCAATCTAAGCAACAAGATGAACCGTCAGTTGTTCAAACTCAAACAATCACCGGCAACGGCGCCAAAAACTTGGTGCACGAAATTGCAATCACACCTTTGCAACTCCGCACAACTAACCAGCAAGTGCACTGGGTCGTCCAAGTAATACCTTATGTGAGTAAGGGTCGATCCCACGGATATTGTCGGCTTGAAGCAAGCTATGGTTATCTTGTAAATCTTAGTCAAGAGATTAGTGATCAAAATGATTTTTGTTTATGAAAAGTAAATAACATGAATTGAGTGTTACTTGTGATTCAGTAATGAGGAACAGGTTGAGGTTCCGGAGATGCTCTGTCGTCTGAATCTCTGCTTTCCTACTGTCTTCTTCTCCAAACACGCATGGGTTCCTTCAATGGCAAGCTGTATGTTGGTGGATCACCGTTGTCAATGGCTACCATCCGTCCTCTCGGATGAAAAATACCAGGCACAGTTTTTGTACGGCTAATCAACTGTCGGATCTCTCATCTCGGATGAAAAATATTAGGTACAGCTACCGCACGACTAATCATCAGTCGGTTCTGACTTGTGTCGGAATAGGATCTCTCTATCCTTTTGCACACTGTCACTGCGCCCAACATTCGTGAGTTTGAAGCTCGTCACAGTCATCCCGTTCCAGATCCTACTTGGAATACCACAGACAAGGTTTAGACTTTCCGGATCTCAGGAATGCTGCCAATTGGTTCTAGCCTCTACCACGAAGGTTCTAATCTCACAGATGCGAATGCTCTGTTGTCAGGAGAGGCAAGTCAAATCCGTAGATCAGAGACCCAAGAGATACGCACTCAAGCTGTCGCCCAATGACTACGTTGAGCTCAGATAGAACGGGAGTGGTTGTCAAGCACACGTTAATAAAATTGAGAATGATGATGAGTGTCACGGATCATCATATTCTTTATATTGAAGTACGAGTGAGTATCTTAGAACAGAATCAAGCGTGATCGAAAAGAAAACAATAGTAATTGCATTAATCCATTGAGACACAGCAGAGGTCCTTACCCCCACCTATGGGGTTTAGAGACTCATGCTGTAAAAGATACAATATGAGATGTAAAAGGTCATAAGTTGCTAAATGAATCTCTAAAAGTAGTTTTTATACTAGACTAGTAACTTAGGTTTACAAAAAATGAGTAACTAGGTGTAGATAGTGCAGAATTCCACTTCCAGGGCCTACTTAGTGAGTGTTTGGGCTGAGCTTTCAAGCTTCCATGTGCATATGCCTCAAATTGGAGTTAAATGCCACCCCGGGTGCCAAAATAGGCATTTAACGCCAAGAAGTGTGCCAGTTCTGGCGTTTTACGCCAGAAATGAGTCTCTAGCTGGCGTTTAATGCTAGTTTGGGCCATCAAATCTCGGGCAAAGTATGGACTATTGTATATTTCTAGAAAGCCTAAGATGTCTACTTTCCTAAGCAATTGAGAGCACGCCAATTGGGCTTCTGTAGCTCCAGAAAATACACTTCTAGTGCAGGAGGATCAGAATCCAACAGCATCTGCAGTCCTTTCTCAGCCTCTGAATCAAATTTTTGCTCAGGTCCCTCAATTTCAGCCAGAAAATACCTGAAATTATAGAAAAACAGACAAACTCATAGTAAAGTCCAGAAATGTGATTTTTGCATAAAAACTAATAAAAAATATAATAAAAAGTAACTAAAATATACTAAAAACTACCTAAAAATAATGCCAAAAAGCGTATAAATTATCTGCTCATCAGGTTCTCAAATCACCAATTCAGTGAGACCCAATGACTCAAGGTCACTCAATTCCCTTAGCCTAGGCCAAGAGTAAAGAAAACTACTATAAAACTAGTGAAAATATTTTATCAAACACCTAGAGTGCAATAAAATTAAATATCACAAAATGCAAGAATTAATGAAAGCTATAACTAACAAAGGCAAGAAATCAACAATAGCAAGTGAGGTAAACATCAAGAGATATAGAAATATAAAATTGCATCAAAAGAAAATTGAAATCAACAAGAGTGCATGAATATAAAAGAGAGCAAAATAAGAAATTAACAAGAGAAGTAGATAAACTAAAGTGCTAGAACAAATAAAAGTAAAGGAAAACTAAAATAAAACAAGATTAAAATATAGATCTAAAAGGAATTGAAATAAGAACCCTAAAATCTAGAGAGAGGAGAGAGCCTCTCTCTCTAGAATGCTACCCTAAACATGATTAAAACTAAACTATGACTCCTTCCCCCATTCACTTGCAATCCTTGGGTTCAAAAGCATCAGAAATGAGTTGGATTTGGGCCTCCATGAGTTCAGAAATTGCCCCCACCATTTTGCCTTTAGTGAAGTCACGTGCATCTTGTCACGCGTACGCATGGGTCACGCGTACGTGTCGCATTGCAAAATTCCTCTTCACGCGTGCGCGTGGGTGACGCGTGCGCGTCACTGGCAGATCTCCTTCTCACGCGTACGCGTGGGTGACGCGTGCGTGTGGCCTTGAGTTCAGTAAATCCCCGTTTCTTTATGAATTCTCTAATTTTGCATGCTTTTTCTTTATTCCTTCAACCCAATCTTTGCCTTCTAATCCTGAAATCACTTAACAAACATATCAAGGAATTAAATGGAATTAAAGTGAAATTCAACGATTTAAAGGCCTAAAAAGCATGTTTTTACTCTTAGTCACAAATTAGGAGAAATTCACAAAACCATGCTATTTTATTGAATAAATGTGAAAAAAGTTGATAAAATCTCTTAAATTCAACATAAGATAAACTACAAAATTGGGGTTTATCAAATCTCCTCACATTTAAACTAAGCATATCCTCATGCTAAACCAACAAAGATAAGAAAAGGGGTATGAACATTTATTCAATGCAAATAAACTATATGCACCTTAAACATTAGCATGTCCTTATGCTAAACTCAAGAGAAACTATAAAAGAGTGAAGAGGAATGGTAAGACTTATTAAATGCAACCTATTTATATGAATGCAACTACATGCAAAAATGATTCTACCTACTTGGTTAAAAGTAAACAAATTCTCCAAGACAAATGATGAGCGGATAATTTATACGCTTTTTGGCATTGTTTTTAGTATATTTTTAGTATGTTTTAGTTAGTTTTTATTATATTTTTATTAGTTTTTATTTAAAAATCACATTTCAGGACTTTACTATGAGTTTGTGTGTTTTTCTGTGACTTCAGGTATTTTCTGGCTGAAATTGAGGGACCTGAGCAAAAATCTGATTCAGAGGCTGAAAAAGGACTGCAGATGCTGTTGGATTCTGACCTCCCTGCACTCGAAGTAGATTTTCTGAATCTACAGAAGCCAAATTGGCACGCTCTTAATTGCGTTGGAAAGTAAACATCCTGGGCTTTCCAGAAATATATAATAGTCCATACTTTGCTCAAGATTTGATGGCCCAAACTGGCGTTCCAAGTCAGCTTAAGAATTCTGGTGTCAAAACGCCAGAACTGGCACAAAAGCTGGAGTTAAACGCCCAAACTGGCACAAAAGCTGGCATTTAACTCCAATAAAAGTCTCTACATGTGAAAGCTTCAATGCTCAGCCCAAGCACACACTAAGTGGGCCCGGAAAGAAGATTTCTGCATTAATTATTTATTTCTATAAACCCTAGGCTACTAGTTCTCTATAAATAGGACCTTTACTATTATATTTTCATCTTGGTTCTTCGGGTTCCCTCTCTGGGGCCGAAGCCAATAACCACCATTATCACTTTTGTATTTTCAATGGTGGAGTTTCTACACATCATAGATTAAGGTGTGGAGCTCTGTTGTTCTTCATGAATTAATGCAAAGTACTACAGTTTTTCTATTCAATTCACGCCTACTTCTTCTCTAAGATATTCATTCGCACACAAGAACATGATGAATGTGATGATTATGTGACACTCATCACCATTCTCACCTATGAACGCATGCCTGACAACCACTTCCGTTCTACATGCAAACAAGCTTGAATGTGTATCTCTTGGGATTCTAATCTAAGATTAGAACCTTCGTGGTATACGCTAGAATTATTGGCGGCCATTCCTAAGATCTGGAATGTCTAAACCTTGTCTGTGGTATTCTGAGTAGGATCTGGGAAGGGATGACTGTGACAAGCTTTAAACTCGCGAGTGTTGGGCGTGTGATAGATGCAAAAGGATCAATGGATCCTATTCCAACATGATCGAGAACCAACAGATGATTAGCTGTGTGGTGACAGCGTGCGTAGAATATTTTCACTGAGAGGACGGGAAGTAGCCATTGACAACGGTGATTCCCAACATAAAGCTTTCCATGGAAAGGAGTATGAATGATTGGAAGAAGGCAATAGAAAAGCAGAGGTTCAGGAGGAACAAAGCATCTTCATACGCTTATCTAAAATTCCTACGAATGAATTACATAAGTATCTCTATCTCTATCTTTATTTTATGTTTTATTCATCTTTTAATTATCAATCCTCCATAACCATTTGAATCCGCCTGACTGAGATTTACAAGATGACCATAGCTTGCTTCAAGCCGATAGTCTCCGTGGGATCGACCCTTACTCACGTAAGGTATTACTTGGACGACCTAGTGCACTTGCTGGTTAGTTGTGCGGAATTGTGACAAAGTGTGATTCACGTTTGAGAGCTCCAAGTTTTTGGCGCCGTTGCCGGGGATTGTTCGAGTTTGGACAACTGACGGTTCATCTTGTTGCTTAGATTAGGTAATTTTACTTTTTATTTTCAAAATTTTTTTATACAAAAAAAATTTTTTATTTTGTTCCTCAGAGTTTTTAAGAATGAATTCTAGAGTTTCATGATGATTTGTTGAAGTCTGGCTGGTTGTGAAGCCATGTCTAATCTTATTGGACCGAGGTTTCAACTTATCATCACAAGAGCTTGTTGATTTCTATCAATTTTGTTGTTGTTAGCAATGATCTACTAAAGCTTGGCTGGCCATTGGCTATGTCTAGTGTTTTGGACCGGAGCTTTCATTGAAAGCTTGGCTGGCTAGTAAGCCATGTCTAATTCTTGGACCGGAGTCTTAGACTAGCATTGCAATGATTCTTAGAACTCTTATTAAAAATTTTGAACCCCTTTATTTTCTTTTCCACTCAATTTTTGAAAAATCACAAAAAATTTATAAAACTATAAAAATAAAAAATATTTTATGTTTCTTGTTTGAGTCTAATATCAATTTTTAAGTTTGCTGTCAATTGCATATCTTTATTCTTCTTGAATTTTTTGAATATATGCATTATGTTCTTCATTGATCTTCAAATTGTTCTTGATGATTTCAGTGCTCTGATCTTTGATTTCTCTTATTCTGTGTCTTTTGTTGTTTCTTACATGCATTTTCAAATTGTTATAGTCCTTAGTATACAAACTTCTAAGTTTGGTGTCTTGCATGCATTGTTTATTTGATCTTAGTTGCATTTCTATTGTTTCTCATCATTAAAATTCAAAAAAAATTTCAAAATTGTGTCTTTTCAAGTCAATAACACAAAATTGAAGATTCAGAACATTCAGCAGAGGAATTACACAGAAAAAGCTGGGCGTTCAAAACGCCCAGTGAAGAAGGAAAACTGGCATTTAAACGCCAGCCAGGGTACCTGGCTGGGCGTTTAACGCCCAAAAATGTAGCATTTTGGGAGTTAAATGCCAGAATGGACGCCAGGATGACATAAGAGGGAAGATTTTGTTTTTAATTCAAATTTTTTCAATTTTTCATAATTCTTCAAAATCAAATCTTTTTCAAATCATATATTTTCAATCATATCTTTTCAAAATCAATTTCTTTTCAATTTTTTTATTTATTACTATTTTCGAAAATCCTTGCCACAATTAATAATTTAATTCAAAATTTTCTAGTTGTTACTTGCCTATTAAGAAAGGATCAAAAGTTTTAATTCTAGAATCATATCTTCTAATTTCTTGTTAGTCAAGTAATCAACTTTAATTTTAAAACTTTCTCTTTTTAATTTGATTTTCAATCATATCTTCTCAATCATATCTTTTCAATCACATCTTTTTCAAAATTAAGTTTCAATCATATCTTTTTTATTTCTAATTTCAAAATCTTTTTCAAAAATCACTTAATTTCTTTCCCAATCTTAATTTTTGAAAATCCTTTACCAAATTTTCAAAATTTCTTTTAATTATTTCAAAATCTTTTACTTTAATTTCGAAAATTCTTCCCCTCTTCTCACATCCTTCTATTTAAGGACTAACACTCCTCCACTATCAACAATTCGAACTCTATCCCTCTGGATAAGTTCGAATTCTTCTCTTTCTACCTCCTCCTTCTATTTTTCTTTTCCTCTGACACTTCAAGGAATCTCTATACTATGACATAGAGGATTCCATACTTTCTTCTTCTCTCTTTCATATGAGCAGGAGTAAGGACAAAGACATTCTAGTTGAGGCTGATCCTGAACCCGAAAGGACTTTGAAGAGAAAGCTGAGAGAAGCTAAAGTACAACTCTCTGTAGAGGACCTAACAGAGCTTTTCAAACAAGAAGAAGCCATGGTAGCCGAAAACACCAACAATGAAAGGAAGGTGCTTGGTGACTTTACTGCACCTACTCCTGACTTCTATGGGAGAAGCATCTCTATCCCTGCCATTAGAGCAAACAATTTTGAGCTTAAGCCTCAATTAGTTTCTCTAATGCAATAGAATTGCAAGTTTCATGGACTTCCATTGGAAGATCCTCATCAGTTCTTAGCTGAATTCTTGCAAATCTGTGACAATGTTAAGACTAATGGGGTTGATCCCAAGGTCTACAAGCTTATGCTTTTTCCCTTTGCTGTAAGTGACAGAGCTAGGACATGGTTGGACTCACAACCTAAAGAAAGCCTGAACTCTTGGGAAAAGCTAGTTAAGGCCTTCTTGGCAAAGTTCTCTCCACCTCAAAAATTGAGTAAGCTTAGAGTGGAAGTCCAAACCTTCAGGCAGAAGGAAGGTGAATCCCTCTATGAAGCTTGGGAAAGATACAAGA
>NC_029792.2:90746814-90781038 GCF_000816755.2 Arachis ipaensis | reverse complement strand
GTAGAGGATGTCTTGGTAAAGGTTGAAGGCCACTACATCCCTGCTGATTTTATAATCCTAGAGACTGGGAAGTGTATGGATGAATCCATCATCCTTGGCAGACCCTTCCTAGCCACAGCAAAAGCTGTAATTGATGTTGACAGAGGAGAATTGATCATTCAAGTGAATGAAGACTCCCTTGTGTTTAAAGCTCAAGGATATCCCTCTGTAACCATGGAGAGGAAGCATGAAGAGCTTCTCTCAATACAGAGTCAGACAGAGCCCCCACAGTTAAACTCTAAGTTTAGTGTTGGAAGGTCACAACCAAACTTTAAGTTTGGTGTTGAACCCCCACATTCAAACTCTAAGTTTGGTGTTGGGAGGTTCCAACATTGCTCTAAACATCTCTGAGGCTCCATGAGAGCCCACTGTCAAGCTATTGACATTAAAGAAGCACTTGTTGGGAGGTAACCCAATCTTTAATTATCTATGTTAAATTTCTAATTTCTTTTGTTATTTTATGTTTTCTGCAGGTTGATGATCACGTGAAGTCACAAAAAAAAACAATTGAAAAAGAAAAAACAGAAGGAAAAACATTATTAAAAACAGAACACCCTGGAGGAGAAACTTACTGGCGTTTAAACGCCAGTAAGGGTAGCAGAATGGGCGTTAAACGCCCAATCTAGCACCATTCTGGGCGTTTAACGCTAGAAATGGGCACCAGACTGGCGTTTAACACCAGGATTGGCAGAAAGGGGCATTTTTGCACGCCACTTGGTGTAGGGATGAGATATCCTTGACACCTCAGGATCTGTGGACCCCACAGGATCCCCACCTATCAAATCCCACCATTCTCTTCACCACTCACATCCATCCTTCATAAAACCCCACCTACCTCACCATTCAAATTCAAACCACTTTCCCACCCAAACCCACCCATAATGGCCGAACCATACCCTCCTCTCCACTCCTATATAAACCCATCTTCACTCTTTCATTTTCACACAACATACACACTACTTCTCCCCCTTGGCCGAAACACTAAGCCCCCTCCATCTCCTCTATTTCTTCTTCTTCTACTCTCTTCTTTCTTCTTTTACTCGAGGACGAGAAAACCTTCTAAGTTTGGTGTGGTAAAAGCGTTGCTTTTTATTTTTCCATAACCATTTATGGCACCTAAGGCCGGAGAAACCTCTAGAAAGAGGAAAGGGAAGGCAAAAGCTTCTACCTCCGAGTCATGGGAGATGGAGAGATTTATCTCAAGGGTGCATCAAGACCACTTCTATGAAGTTGTGACCAAGAAGAAGGTGATCCCCAAGGTCCCTTTTAAGCTAAAAAAGAATGAATATCCGGAGATCCGACATGAAATTCGAAGAAGAAGTTGGGAAGTTCTCACCAACCCCATTCAACATGTCGGAATCTTAATGGTTCAAGAGTTCTATGCCAATGCATGGATCACCAAGAACCATGATCAAAGTGTGAACCCGGACCCAAAGAATTGGCTTACAATGGTTCGGGGGAAATGCTTAGATTTTAGTCCGGAGAATGTAAGGTTGGCATTCAACTTGCCCATGATGCAAGGAGATGCACACCCCTACACTAGAAGGGTCAACTTTGATCAAAGGTTGGACCAAGTCCTCATAGACATTTGTGAAGAGGGCGCTCAATGGAAGAGAGATTCAAGATGGAAGCCAGTTCAACTAAGAAGGCATGACCTCAAGCCCGTAGCTAGGGGATAGTTGGAGTTTATCCAACGCTCAATCATTCCCACTAGCAACCAGTCTGAAGTTACTATAGACTGGGCTATCATGATCCATAGCATCATGATTAGGGAGGAAGTAGAAGTTCATGAAGTTATATCCCAAGAACTCTATAAGGTGGCTGACAAGTCCTCTACTTTGGCAAGGTTAGCCTTCCCTCATCTCATTTGTCACCTCTGCAATTCAGCTGGAATTGACATAGAGGAAGACATCCTCATTGATGAGGATAAGCCCATCACTAAGAAAAGGATGGAGCAAACAAGAGATCCTACTCATGGACATGAGGAAATTCCTCGTCATGAAATCCCTGAGATGCCTCAAGGGATGCATTTTCCTCCACAAAACTATTGGGAGCAAATCAACACCTCCCTAGGAGAATTAAGTTCCAACATAGGACAACTAAGGGTGGAGCACCAAGAGCATTCCATCCTCCTCTATGAAATTAGAGAAGACCAAAGAGTCATGAGAGAGGAGCAACAAAGGCAAGGAAGAGACATTGAGGAGCTTAAGCACTCCATTAGATCTTCAAGAGGAAGAACAAGCCACCATCACTAAGGTGGACCCGTTCTTTAATCTCCTTATTCTTTATTTTCTGTTTTTTGAATTTTTATGCTTTATGTTTATTTATGCTTGTGTCTTTATTACATGATCACTAGTGTCTAAGTGTCTATGCCTTAAAGCAATGAAAATGAATCCATCACCTTTCTTAAATGGAAAATGTTTTTAATTGAAAAAGAAAAAGAAGTGCATGAATTTTGAATTTTATAACAGATTAATTATTTTGATGTGGTGCAATACTTTTGTCCTTCTGAATGAATGCTTGAACAGTGCATATTTTTGAATTTGATTGTTCATGAATGTTAAAATTGTTGGCTCTTGAAAGAATGATGGAAAAGGAGAAATGTTATTTGATAATCTAAAAAATCATAAAATTGATTCTTAAAGCAAGAAAAAGCAGTGAAAAGCTTGCAATATATATATATATATATATATATATATATATATATATATATATTTAAAAAAAAAAAAGAAAGAAAGAAATAAAAAAAGAGAAAAAAACCAAAAGATCTTACATTAAAGAAAATACTTTTGTGTATTTGCAGCAAATTTTAGTGTAAAACTATGATATTTTTGTGTAATGTTAAGAATTTTTGGTATATTTGTACTGATAAGTTCTACATAAATTTAAGTTTGGTGTTATGATGTGCGGATAATTTATACGCTTTTTGGCATTGTTTTTAGTATGTTTTTAGTATGTTTTAGTTAGTTTTTATTATGTTTTTATTAGTTTTTATTTAAAAATTATATTTCTGGACTTTACTATGAGTTTGTGTATTTTTCTGTGATTTTAGGTATTTTCTGGCTGAAATTGAGGGACCTGAGCAAAAATCTAATTCAGAGGCTGAAAAAAGACTGCAGATGCTGTTGGATTCTGACCTCCCTGCACTCGAAGTAGATTTTCTGGATCTACAGAAGCCTAATTGGCGCGCTCTCAATTGCGTTGGAAAGTAAACATCCTGGGCTTTCCAGCAATATATAATAGTCCATACTTTGCCCAAGATTTGATAGCCCAAACCGGTGTTTCAAGTCAGCTTAAGAATTCTGGCGTCAAAACGCCAGAACTGGCACAAAAGCTGGAGTTAAACGCCCAAACTGGCACAAAAGCTGGCGTTTAACTCCTAGAAAAGTCTCTACATGTGAAAGCTTCAATGCTCAGCCCAAGCACACACCAAGTGGGCCCAGAAAGAAGATTTCTGCATTAATTACTTATTTCTGTAAACCCTAGGCTACTAGTTCTCTATAAATAGGACCTTTTACTATTGTATTTTCATCTTGGTTCTTCGGGTTCCTTCTATGGGGCCGAAGCCAATAACCACCATTATCACTTTTGTATTTTCAATGGTGGAGGTTTTACATACCATAGATTAAGGTGTGGAGCTCTTTTGTTCTTCATGAATTAATGCAAAGTACTATTGTTTTTCTATTCAATTCACGCCTACTTCTTCTCTAAGATATTCATTCGCACACAAGAACATGATGAATGTGATGATTATGTGACACTCATCACCATTCTCACCTTTGAACGCGTGCCTGACAACCACTTCCGTTCTACATGCAAACAAGCTTGAATGTGTATCTCTTGGGTTTCTAATATAATATTAGAACCTTCGTTGTATAGGCTAAAATTATTGGTGGCCATTCCTGAGATCCGGAACATCTAAACCTTGTCTGTGATATTTTGAGTAGGATCTGGGAAGGGATGATTGTGACGAGCTTCAAACTCGCGAGTGTTGGGCGTGTGACAGACGCAAAAGGATCAATGGATCCTATTCCAACATGATCGAGAACCGACAGATGATTAGCCGTGCGGTGAAAGCGTGCGTAGAACATTTTCACTGAGAGGACGGGAAGCAGCCATTGACAACGGTGATGCCCAACATAAAGCTTGCCATGGAAAGGATTATGAATGATTGGAAGAAGGCAATAGGAAAGCAGAGGTTCAGGAGGAACAAAGCATCTTCATACGCTTATCTAAAATTCCTACCAATGAATTACATAAGTATCTCTATCTCTATCTTTATTTTATGTTTTATTCATCTTTTAATTATCAATCCTCCATAACCATTTGAATCCGCCTGACTCAAATTTACAAGATGACTATAGCTTGCTTCAAGCCGACAGTCTCCGTGGGATTGACCCTTACTCACGTAAGGTATTACTTGGACGACCCAGTGCACTTGCTGGTTAGTTGTGCGGAATTGTGACAAAGTGTGATTCACGTTTGAGAGCTCCAAGTCTTTGGCGCGATTGTTGATGATCACAATTTCGTGCACCAACAAACATAAACTGGATTCCACTAATTCAAATCACAAAATAAAGTACAAGTAAACTTGCAGAAGAAAATAGCTCATGAAAGCCGGGAACAAAGAATCGAGCATCGAACCCTCACCGGAAGTGTATACACTCTAATCACTCATGTGTTTAAGGTTCGATTCTCTCAATTCTCTACTAATCTTGCTTTCTAAGGCTTGATCTTCTTCTACCAATCAACAAATAATTTGATGCACAGATACACATATCAAGAGGTCTTTTAAGGGTTGTAATGGGGTTAGGGTCAAGGTAGGATTGTATTTGGTCAAGTGGACTAAAATCTGAATCCTTAATTAACCCAAACTTTCCACCTAACTTAGGACAATCCATGTAATCAAAATACAAAACCTAACTATCCATTAACCATGTTTTCCACATATTCATGCATCCTAATTTCGAGTACAGCACATATGCATTGCTATCACCATTTACTTTGGGGCATTTTGTCCCCTTTTATTATTTGCTCTTTTTTTATTTTCTTTTTCTCTCTCTTTTTTTATTGTTTTTTTCTTTTTTTTTTTGTTTTTGTTAATACATAGAACAAAGATATTGAATGCAAGAATATATGTTCAGCTATTGTTTTGCACATTTTCACAAGAATATACAACACCCAATTCTCAAACTAAATGTTTCCAAACCCAACTTTCCCACACTTAAATCATGAACACTGTCACTGAATACTCTCACTAGTCTAAGCTAACCAAGGATTCAAATTAAGGACATTATTATTTTATGCTTAGAGTTAATGATGTGATAAAGTAAAGAACAAATGGGATAAGTAGGCTCAACATTGGTTTACAAAGGATAATGAAAAGGTTAGGGCCATATGGGTATGTAAGCTCAGTGAAACAAGACCTCAATCATGTAAGTGCATGCATACATCAAGCAATGGAAATATAGAATTAAGCAAGACAAAGATCACAATTTTAGAGAGAACAACACACCAAAAATAAAATATTGGTTGATAAAATGCAACCAATTCAAATAGGCTCAAAATCTCACTGGTTTTGTGTGTTCGAGCTCTAAACCATGTTCCAAAATAATATTCTTCAAACAAGTTTAACAAAAAATTTTAATTCAAATTAGTGAAATGCTATAAAAGGTTTCTTGAACAAGAAAATATTACTTCAACCAAGCAGTGGTAGAATATGCACAAGATCAAACAAACATGCAATCAAACATGCAAATGCAACAACTAACAAATTAAATATTGGTGTTGAAAAAGGAAGTAACTAACCCACGGAAGTTCGGTATCGACCTCCCCACACTTAAAGGTTGCACCGTCCTCGGTGCATGCTAAGATGTGCAAGTGGATGGGTTGCTCCAACTGATGCTTTTTTCCAAAGGCTGTGCAGATGGACTTATCTGTCGTCCCATTGAGAAGCTTTTCCTTTCCCTTCTCGGTGACCATCCTGAAAGAAGAGGAAAAAAAAAGAAAAGTAACATATAAATAAAGATAAGAAAACAAATAAAGTATGGGTGGGTTAATGCCAAATAACGAGAGTCTCAAGTACATGGTAGCTACAACATGCAAGTGAAAAAATAGTAGAAGCAAATGGCATATCAATAGTGCAAAAATTGCAATAATGGGGGAGAGAAAGTGGGTCATGAAAGACAGTATAAATGCATATCAATGCAAATGGAATACATGTCATAAGAATTTAGCATTGACCTATGAATAATAATACCCAACAATTTAAAACAAGTCACGAATCATCAAAATAACGGAAGAAAAGATGCAACAGTTGAATAAGAATATTTAACACCAATGGTAAAATAATAACTCAGAAAAGAAAATAAAAACATGAAAAAAATTAAAATGCAAGGAAGAAAAGTATGCAAATGCAGTAAGTAAAAGAAATGGAAAGAGAATATGGATGAGAATGTAAAGAAATGAAGAAGAAGAAAGTAAGAAAGGAGGAAGAAAGAAGAAGAAAGAAGAGAAGAAAGAAGCAAGAAATGAAAAACAGAGCGTGACGCGCACGCATGCATCACGCGTAAGCGTGAAAACTGAGTTGGCCATGCGACGCGTAAGCGTCACCCACGCATGCGCGTGGGTGGTAAAAAATGCATTCTGACGCGTGAGCGTCGGTCACGCGTATGCGTGACCACTCGCGCGCTAAAAGCACGCTTCCAGCACAATGGCAGCCCAACTTTTTGTCCAATTCACCAACAGCGCCGATTTTGCATTCCACGCGTATGCATCGCTGACGCTTACGCATGGATTGGCAAAAACACAGGGGACGTGTACGCGTGGGTCACGCGTACGCGTCGGTTGGCTTGTGCGCCAGGCACCCCTCCCGCGCGTCTCCATCGCAACTCTCTGTTTATTTTATTAATATTACGAACCTGCGTGTGATGCGTGCGCGTCATGGATGCTTATGCGTCGATCGCAGTTTTTTGTTATGCAGAATGCAGGTGATGATGCAGAATTTATGAAGTAAAACTGAGAAGAATAAAATAAAATAAAACTAGGAATAAAAGGGACGATCATACCATGGTGGGTTGTCTCCCACCTAGCATTTTTAGTTATTGTCCTTAAGTTGGACATTTGGTGAGCTCCTTGTCATAGCGGCTTGTGCTTGAACTCATCTTGAAACTGCCACCAACGCTTGGACTTCCAATAAGCTCTATCAATCCCAAGTAAATTCCCCAAGCCTTGATGAAGTTCTTCACAAGCTTTGTGCTCCCAAAATTGATCCTCTTGTATGCTGGGATCCCAAATCTTGTTTCTACACCCGTCTTCAAGTTGATCAACATGATTCCATCCGGGTGGTTTAGCCTTGGAATTCTCATGTAAGTACCCAAACATCCTCCTAGACCTATTCACTTTGGTTTTACACCAACCATTGTTATCAAACTTTGAGCGTGCAACCATCATGAACCTAGAGTGATGTTTCTAACCACTACATAATTCTCCCTTACTCTTCAATACGCAAAGAGCTCTAAGTTGACCATCCGTTTCAAGCAATCCATACTCAAGTGGAATTAGAAAGCCTAGAGATAAGAGATTTACCCGCTTGAATTGTGTAAAGGATGAAGGTGACTTAGGAAGGGGGGCCTCTCCATACTTTGACAATGCAAGGTCCACTCCATTGTACTCCTCTTTAAATTCTTCTACCTCTTGACAAGTATCTTCAACTTAAATTCCTTGTTTGCCAACTTCTTCTTTGGCTATTTCACATCCAATGGGAGAGGATTCAATTGTAGATAGGAATTCATCAATGATTGAATCTATCTCTTGATCAACCTCTTCAAGATCCCTAACTATAATATGCTTTGGAGGTTGTACACCCTCCTCAACATCAATTTCAAGCCTCTTGGAGGGAGGTTCTATGACTGGAGGTTCACATGGAGGTTCCGCATCTCCTAAGTCTTCAACCACTTCCTCTTCTTCAATAATTTCAACTTTCTCCACTTGCTCTAGTACAAATCAAACTCCTCCTTGATGTCACTTAGTGTAGAGTTATCTGCAATGATGGAGCTTCCCTCTTGTTCCATGTTCACTAATTCTTCAACTACTTCATCTTCAAGGGTCTCTCCTACCTCCATCTTTTGGGCCTCTTCTTGCTTCTCTTGAAGTATGGATGCGTGAATCCGATCCATTACATCCCTAAGACGATCCATTCTCTCTTGTTCCATATCAATAGCGTAATTGGGATCATATTGCTCTTGGATTGATGGATATGGGTGAAAAGTAAGTGCACCAGAGCTTGAGGGTTGAGTACTGGGGGTAAAGGATGGATCCACATGGGATATAAGAGCTTGGAGAGTAGAGGTGAGACCGGTGAGAGTAGAGGTAAGAGTGGTTTGAAGCTCTCTTTGCCCTTGGCGAATAGCACTAAAGGTGTCATCTATGGGAGCTTGGGGTGGATAGGAGGGTTCATTTGTTGGGAGAAAAGGCTCATAATACTGAGGTGGTTCTTCTTGATAAGGGTATGGAGATGGTGTATATTGAGGTGGTGGTTCTGGGTATGGTTCATATGATTCGTATGGTGGTTGGTGTGGTGGATAAGGGTTAGGGTCATATGGAGGTGAATGGTGGAAAGAGGCTTGTGAGTATGGTGGTTCAAAGCTATGTTAAGGAGGGGGTTCATAGGCATATGGTGGGGCTGGGACTTGTTGGTAACTACAAGAGGGTCCATCATATCCATTGTCTTGGTATGCATCATAGAATGGTTGTTGCTCATGGTGCATTGGAGGAGGTTGTTGCCAAAAGGGTTGATCAAATCCTTGTGGCTCCTCCCATCTTTGATTGTCCCAACCTTGATGCATGTTCTCATTATAGCTTCCATTTCCTACAATATAATTTGAACCAAACTCATAGCCAAAGGGGTGAGAATTCATAGTAGCAAGTAAAAACAAAAACTAATAAGAAAATAATGAGAATAAACTCCTAAAACTAGAAACAACTAACAAAGAAACGAAAAAGCAAAATTATTCACAATATTCACAATAACCAATAATAAGGCACACGTTTGCAATTCCCCAACAACGGCGCCATTTTGACGAACGGATTTTTGATGGTAAAGAATTCACAATAAATTCTCGTTGCTAGTATAGTTTCTAAACCAACAATAATCTTTTCATACAAAAATTTGGTTGTCACGTAAACAAACCCAATAAAATTAAACCGAAGTATTTAAACCTCGGGTCGTCTCTCAAGGAATTGCAGGGAAGTGTAGTTTATTATTGGTTGTGGAAAAGTATATTTTTGGATTTTTTGAAAGGTTGAACAAGGAATGTAAATGACAAGAAAATAAATTAATAATTAAGAAAAATCTTAACAAGTATTGAGAATTGGAACTTCTATCCTCATTATCATCATCAATTATGATAGTAATTATCTTTTGCTTTCACTTAGTTAACCTCTAACAATGAAGGAAAGTCAAGTGAGAAAAGTTAACTTAAGTTCACAAGTCCTAATCAAAGACTAGATTTAGTGAAGCTTAAACCGACTAGCAAGTCTCAAATACCAATCAATAAAATACCTTTGATAATTCAAGAGTCTCCAATTAATCAATTCAATTTAAGAATAGAAAAATCTAACTTAAAACCCTCACAAGCATTTTATCAAACACTTGGAAGGCACAATATAAAAACATAGAAAACTAGCAAGGAATATTAAATCCAAACAACCAATTGCAAACATCAATGACTAACAAATAATAGAAGAAGCAATAAATATGAAATACCTCAAATTGCATTAAATAGAAAATCAAATCTAACATGAGAATTCATAAACTAAATTGGCAACATAGAGTAATCAACAAGGGAAATAAATAAACTAAAGTGCTAAAATAAATAAGAGTAGAAGAGAAACTAATTAAGAACCCTAAAACCTAGAGAGAGGAGAGAGCCTCTCTCTCTAGAAACTACATCTACACTTAAAATTATGTGAATGAATGTTGTATCGTCAATGAATTGTTTGATTCCCTCACTCTGCAGCCTCTAATCTGTGTTTTTCGGGCTTGAAATTGGGCCAAAAGGAGCCCAGAAATCGCTCTCAGCGTCTTCTGCAATTTCTGCACGTGGCACATGTCACGCGTACGCGTCGCTGTCAGCTTCTCAAAACTTCATTTTCTTGCGTTCCTTCCACTTTTGCATGCTTCCTTTCCATCCTCTAAGTCATTCCTGCCCTATAAAGCCTGAAAACACTTAACCCACAGATCATGGCATCGAATGATAATAAAGGGTAATTAAAATTGACAATTTAAGAGCCTAGGAAACATGTTTTCAACTATATCCAGAATTAGGAAGGAAAATATAAAACACGCAATTTATATGCATAAGTGTGAGAATAATGGATAAAATCCGCTTAATTCAATACAAAATAAACTGTAAAATAGCGATTTATCAGTCGTTTGTATAACTTCTTATATTAACTTGTACTTTGTCGCTTTATCTTGCCGACAACCTTAGGTCGGGCAATGAATTTTGCGGTGTGTCGAGCTTATGGTAATGCGTTTGAGATTGGAAACTTTAAAAAAAACATAAATCAAGAATCTTTTATTAACGTTTAAGAAATTCCTTTACAGAGTCATTGACTAAAGGCTTGTGTGCCTGAAGTTCTTGTACTGGTGCCTCATTAAAAAATCCTTACTATTGGGAAAAAGAGTGCACTTAGGTTCAAGGCTTCTAGCTATGGTACCTTTTTAAGTTACAAGCGTGCCAAGACGTCAGGAGCTCCCGCCCTTGGAGGTCGGACACCTTATAGGAACCTTTGCCTAGGACCTCTACTATCTTGTAAAGTCCTTTCCAGTTTGAAGCAAGCTTTTTCTCACCCGACTTCTGTGTTCAGATGTCATTTCGGATCAGGACGAAGTCGTTGGTGGTGAAGTTTCTCTTGATCACCTTTTTATTGTACCTTAGAGCCATCCTTTGCTTCAAAGCTTCTTCCTTAATCCGAGCTCTTTCTCAGACTTTGTATAGGAGTCCGAGCTCTTCTCTTTGAGCTTGGACGTTAGCTTTTTCACTGTAAAACAAAACTCTAGGTGATTCTTCGGCTACTTCTATGGGGATCACTGCCTCCATTCTATATGCAAGTTGGAAGGGTGATTCTCCTATTGTTGAATGTGGAGTAGTACGATAAGCCCACAAGACTTGAGAAAGCTTGTCCGCCGAAGCTCTCTTTGCATCATGTAATCGGTGCTTTAACGGCCCATATGACTTTGTTGGCAGTTTCATCTTGTCTATTAGCCTGAGGATGCTCCAGGGATGTGAACTGGTGTTTTATTTCAAGTCAGACACTAGGTTTCTGAAGGTCAAGTCAGTAAATTGAGTTCCATTGTCCGTGGTGATGGAGTGGGGAACCCCAAACCTTGTGACAATGTTCTTATATAAAAATTTCTGATTTTTTTTAGCAGTGATGGTTGCCAAGGGCTCTGCCTCAATCCATTTAGTAAAGCAGTCAATCCCTACTATGAGGTATTTGACTTGGCCTGGTGCTTGGGGGAATGGTCCAAGTAGATCAAGGCCCCATTTTGCAAATGGCCATGGTGAGGTGACACTGATGAGCTTCTTAGGAGGCACCACATGGAAATCGACATATTTCTAGCATGAAGGGCACATTCTGACGAACTCGGCAGCCTCTTTTTGTAAAGTCGACCAGAAAAAACCAGCTCAGATCACTTTTTTTGCTAGTGACTGAGCTCCTAGGTGGTTTCCATATATGCCACTATGTACGTCTTCCAAGACTTCCTTTGCACTGGAGGTCAGGACGCATTTTCAGAGGGGTGTTGAGATCCCTCTTTAGTATAGGATATTTTGGACCAGTGTATAGTTTTGTACCTCTTTTATGAGCCTTTTAGCCTCCTTCTCATCATCGGGGACATGTCGAATTTGAGGTAGTTGACTATGGGATCCATCCATCCTAAATGTTGATTGTGTACAGTCAGCACTTCCTCTTCCTTTGATATGGATGACTTTTGTAAAGTCTCTTAAATGAGACTTCTATTGTTGCCACCTGGCTTGGTGCTGGCTAATTTTGATAGAGCATCAGCTCGGGCATTGGACTCTCGAGTTATATGTCGGACCTCACTTTCTGAAAAGTGTGTCAGTTGTTCTCGTGTTTCTTCCAAGTACTTTTTCATAGTGGGGTCTTTCGCTTCGTGGGTGCCATTAATTTGCAAAGTTATTACTTGCGAATCACAGAACACCACCACCTTTTTTGCCTCCACTTCTTTAGCTAGTTTTAAGTTAGCAAGTAGAGCTTCATATTCTGCCTAATTATTAGAAGCATGGAACTCAAACCTTAAAGATAGCTCTATCCAAGTTCTTTGGTTACTTTCTAGAGTAACACCAGTCCCACTTCCAGATTTATTTGACAACCCATCTACATACAGGCTCCATGTAGTGGGGTTCCCGGGACTCTCAGTGTATTCGACAATGAAGTCGGCAAGGTATTTGATTTGATGGTTGTCCGAGTTTCATATTTTAAGTCAAACTCGGACAGCTCCACTGCCCATTGCAGAATTCTCCCTGCTAAGTTCGTCTTTTGTTGGATGTTTTTCATTGGTCGATTAGTGCGGACTTTAATGGTATGGGCTTGGAAGTAAGGTCGGAACCTTCGGGATGTAAGAACAAAGGCATAAAAAAATTTCTCTATCTTTTGGTAATTCAGCTCTACCCTTTGTAAGGCTTTGCTGATGAAGTAGATAGGTTGCTGCCCCTTTTCATCTTCTCGGACCAGGCCGAAGCTATGGCCCGACTTCCAACTGATAGGTATAGCACGAGTTCTTCCCCTCTTTTAGGTCGGGTAAGTATGGGTGGTTGCCCCAAGCATGCCTTGAAGTCTTGGAAGGCCTGTTTGCATTCTGGGGTCCATTCAAATTGCTTCCCTTTCATTAGGATTGAGTAAAGAAGAAGTGATTTCAAGGCTGATCTTACTAAGAATCTGGATAGAGTGGCCAACCTTCCATTTAGTTGTTAGACCTCTTTAACACAAGTCAGGCTCTTCATATTAAGGATAGCCTGGCCTTTATCAGGGTTAGCTTCTATGCCTCTTTGAGTCAGCATGAACCCTAAAAACTTCCCAACCTCTGCTGCGAAGGTGCATTTTGAGGGATTTAATCTCATTTCATGCTTCCTTATAGTGGAGAAGACCTCCGAGAGGTCGGATAATAGTGTTCCGTCCTCTTTGGTCTTAACGAGCATGTCATCCACATATACTTTCATGAGTTTTCCTATGTGAGTGGAGAATACCTTATTCATCAGTCTCTGGTAGGTAGCTCCTGCATTCTTTAATCTAAAAGACATTACTATGTAGCAATAGTTTGCCTTCGGAGTTATGAATGAGGTCTTTTCTTAATCTGGTTTGTACATCGGGATTTGGTTGTATCCCGAGTATACGTCCATGAAGGATAGATATCTATAGCCTAACGTTGAGTCGACCAAGGCATCTATGCTGGAGAGTGGATAAGGATCCTTAGCACAGGCTTTGTTGAGGTCGGTGTAATCAATACACATTCTCCACTTTCCGTTTTGCTTTTTTACTAATACAACATTGGCTAGCCAAAGCGGATATTTCACTTCTCTTATGAATCTTACTTCTAGCAGGTCCTGCACTTGGTCTTCCACAACTTGTTTTCATTCTGGTCTGAGTTTTCTGCGCCTCTGCTGAACAGGTCGGGAACCTGGGTACACAGCAAGCCTATGACACATCAGGTTGGGGTGAATACCGGGCATGTCAGAGGCTTTCCAGGCAAAGAGATCAGAGTTTTTTCTCAACAATTTAATGAGTTGTTTCTTTAGGCTCTCATCCAGGTTTGCCCCTATGCTCGTTCTCTTGTCGCGGTGATCTCTGATTTGTATCTCTTCTGTTTTGCCTTCTGGTTGAGGTCATAATTCTCCTCGAACTCGGATTCCAGCTAACTCAATCTTATTGACTTCTTTGCCTTACAAGCTGCCTTTCAAACTAAGACTCTCGTTATAGCATTTTCTTGCTAACCTTTGATCTCCTTTAATGGTAGCAATCCCTTCATCTGTGGAAAATTTCATGCAGAGATGTGGGGTGAAAACGATAGCTGCAAGTCGATTCAGAATCGTCCAACCTATCAGGGCATTGTAAGCCGAACATACATAAACCAGGATGTAGTCAACACTTAGCGTCTTCGACCTGGCACCATTTCCAAAGGTAGTGTACAAGAAGATGTAACCCAGAGGTCAGATTGGGGTGTCTCCTAGTCCAAAAAGGCTATCTGGGCATGCCCTTAGATCTTTATTCTCTAACCCGAGCTTGTCAAAGGCGGGTTTGAACAGGATATCTGCCGAGATACCTTGATCTATTAAGGTCTAGTGGATATCAGCATTTGCTAAGATAATAGTTATTACCAATGGGTTGTCGTTCTTGGGTACTATTCCTTGAGCATCCTATTTAGTAAAAGGTGATAGTAGGTAAGTCGGGTGATTGACTTTCCTCCCCAACTTGGTATACTTCCTTGAGGTGCCTTTTTCAAGAGGATTTTAATATTTCTCCTCCTGCAAATCCACCATTGATCATGTGTATATGTCGTTCAGGGGTGTGAAGAGGGCGTTCTGGTCGTCCTCCTTCTTCATCCCTTCTTCTCTTTCTCGGGTCGTTAGACCTGTCTGCCAGGTATCTATTAAGTCGGCCTTCTTTGACTAACTTTTCGATGACATTCTTGAGGTCGTAGCATTCATTGGTGGAGTGTCCGTTCAACTTGTGATATTTACAATATTCAGTCCGACTTTCAGCTTTCTTATGCTTAATCGGACGAGGTGGTGGAAGCTTCTCCATGTGACATATCTCTCTGTAAGCATCAACCAAGGAAACCCCTTAGAGGGGGTGTAGTTGTGATAATTTTTAGGCTTTTCTGGGTTCTGCTCCTCTTTCTTCCCGGGCTCCCTTTCTTTGTCCCGAGCTTGGTAGTAGGGCATGTTAGATCTCGATGGAGCTTCCCTAAGTCGGGAATTTTCCTCCATGTTGATGTATTTTTCTACCCTTTGTTGGATTTCGTTCAAGGAAGTCAGGTATCTCTTGGATATTGACTGAGAAAATGGCCCTTCCCTAAGGCCGTTGACCAGACCCATAGTTATAGCTTCGATTGGTAGACTCTGAATTTTCAAGCAAGCTTTATTGAATCTTTCTATATAATCGCAAAGGGTTTCCCCGACCTCTTACTTTACTCCTAGCAGGCTTGGGGCATGCTTCGTTTTGTCTTTCTAGATGGAGAATCTGGTTAAAAACTTTCTTCCCAGGTCGTCGAAGCTAATGACCGACCTGGGGGGCAGGCTGTCAAACCACTTCATGGCTACCTTGGTTAAAGTAGTCGAGAAGGCTTTGCAACGAGTGGCGTCAGAGACGTCAGCCAAGTACATTCTGCTTCTGAAGTTGCTAAGATGGTGACTCAGGTCGAATGTGCCATCGTAGAGATCCATGTCGGGAGATTTGAAGTTCCTAGGAAGTTTGGCCCTCATGATTGATGAATGGACTTTTGACGGTTTAGAATTCACAACAAATTCTCGTTGCAAGTATAGTTTCTAAACCAACAATTATCCCTTCATGCAAAAATTTGTTTGTCACTAGTACAAACCCCTAAATTTATAAACCGAAGTATTGAACCTTGGGTCATTCTCCCTAGGAATTGCAACAAAGTGTCTTGTTATTGGTTATGGGTTGTGTTTTGGGGGTTTTTTTTTTTTGGATAAGAGACATGAAATGTAAATGGCAATGAAAATAAACTAACAACTAAAAAGGTCTTGGCAAAGTTTGGTGGTCAAGGATCTCTATCCTAATCACTAACCACAACATGAGAATTAGCAAGGACTAACCCCACTAAGTTAACCCCTAACTAATAGTAGAGGAAAGTCAAGTGAGCTATGTCAATCCAAGTCCATAAGTCCTAGTTCTCTACCAAATCAATTAGTGAGATCTAGCGTTAATGGCTCCCAATCGTCAATTACTTGGACATTAGTAACTCAAGAGTTCCTAAGTTACCTTCCCAAGCCAAGAGCATAAAATCTACTCTAACATCTTTTCAAGCATTTTGACAAACACTTGGAAGGTGTGAAAGGAAAGCATGGTAAATCTACAACAAGAATGAAATCTAACAACAATTATTGCAAGGAATTAACAACAATGATAAAAAAAACATAATTATTATGAATTACCTCAACTTGAATTGAAAGAGAAGAGAAGGAACAAGAGTAGATCTACAACAAAATATAGAAGCAACATAAAGGAAATTACAACAAAAGAATAGAAAAAGATGATTGCAACAACAAAGAATTGAGAAGCAAAAATAGAAGAAAGCTTGAATCAAAACCTAGATCTAAGAACTAAACCTAATCCTAATTCCTAATCCTAGAGAGAAGTGAGAGCTTCTCTCTCTAAAACTAACTAAAACTAATCCTAATGAGAATGAATGAGTAAAAATAAGTGAATCCCCCTTTTCCCCTTCAATCCTTGGTCCTTATATGCATTTTGGGCGCCAAAGTTAGTTGAAATTGGGCCCCACAGCTCTCAGAAATCGCTGGGCACGTTTTCCATTTAAAAAATCACATGCGCCCATCGGCGCGTACGCATATAGTGCGCGTGCCCTTGAGGTTTTCGCAATCCACGCATGCGCATACAGTGCGCGTGCGCATGGGTGCACATTTCCAATTCTTTGGCTTTTCCATGATTTCTCCACTTTGTATGCTTTTCTCTTCACTCCTTTGATCCATTCCTAGCCTTTTCAACCTGAAATCACTTAACAAACAAATCAAGGCATCTAGTGGAATCAAAGGTGAATCAAATTTAGCTAATTAAGGATCTAGAAAGCATGTTTTCACACTTAAGCACAAATAAGGAGACAAGTATGAAACCATGCTATTTCATTGAATAAATGTGGGTAAAAGGTCATAAAATCTCCTAAATTATGCACAAGATAAACCCTACAAATGGGGTTTATCAATGATCTCTTCTATGAACGGATCTTGCCTTCCCAAGGGACTTTCATCACGCTCCATCCGATTGTTTCTTTGTACATAAGCTTCTAATTTTTGTAGATTGTCTTCTAACTCCTTTCGTCACTTTACTTCCTTTCACAGCTCCCGTTCTGCTTCCTGTTATCATTCAGCTTCGTGTTCAAGCTGTTGTAGCCGATTCCCTTGGCCATGGACGAGATCCAGGATCTCGGTCGCATGAGGTAGATCCTCTGCCTTGGGATGGTGGACTCGGACTAGATCCTCCTTGTTTGGAGATCTCCTGAGGTCCCTTCCCCGTGGGGGCCATGGTATGGTGGTAGAGGTAGAAGCAAGAGGGTTTGGTCTTCTGGCTGATCTTCTGGCTTGGACTCGGATGCTGTATAGCCATCTCTGAGCTCATGGTCCGCCATTTGTTAGAGGATGAATCCCAGGTTCCCGGCAACGGCGAGGGTTAATTTGGCCTTGGACGTGAGGTCCAGATCCCTTTGTGTGGCAACGTCCGACTTGATATGCCGAGGTGCCGCCTGTCCGAGTTCCTAGTGAGGAGGTGGAGGGTGGTACCTACAAGAGACTTCGATTCTTAAATTAGTAAGGGCTTTAGTCATGTTTTTAGTAGAGTAGAACGTGAATTGTACCGGGGGTTTCTAGGGTATTTATAATAGAGTAGATAACCACCTTTGTTGGAGTAGATCTATCTTTTCTGATAGATAAGCGTTCCCTTTATTTTGGGAGTTTGTTGGGATTTACCTTTTAGATGAGGTAGAGATAATAGGAGAGATAGAAAGAGGCAGTTACTTGTTAGGTCAAGTAGAGCTGGACCTCTTTGTTGTAGTCCGACCTCTTTAAAGAAGCCGGGCTTGTCACGAAATTCACCTTTATTGGTGGGCCTTTTTGCGTTATTGGGCCTGACTTCTATTTATTGAGGCAGGACATCAACAGTTCCTAATAGCAACTAGTTTTTTGGTGGCTAAATCGGTTGATATAATTTCAATCGCTAAATCTATCACTGATTCTAATTTCCAAATTATAATTTTTTTACTAAATTTCAATGTACTATTTTAAAATCCTAATTTTTATATACAATTATAATTCTACAAAATATAAAAATAATCAAACATAGATTTATAAAAGTAATGTTTATAAAACTAATGTTTCACACTTTCACTTTCACTTTTACATCATTTAAATCTCTTTAATTACTATTCACATTATTTAAATATCTTTAGTTGCTAACTAGAATAATAACTACAACCAAAGCACTCATCCTTTACACCTTTATTTACCATCTTCATCCTTTTTCTATATTTGTTTTTTCACTTTCTAATTGAGGAATTAGAATTTTAAATTTAGCTTTTTCATCATCTATTGAAGCAAACGATTATTGAGTTCAAATTATATTTTTATCTTTTTCAACCTAATTTTCAAACTATTGTTTCTCCTCTTACATTCTTTTAATTATTTTTTATGTTCTGACCTTCACAACCAATCATATGACTGAGAACTGCAGTCACTATAATTAAGTACATAATTTTTTCTCCCTTTTTGTAAAATAATTTTTGGTATAAAGTATTTATTATTTTAATTATTCTATTTTGTTCTTAGTATATATATTGAGATTTGAAAAAAAAAATTAGTAAACGAAGATATCTAGCTATAAAATACGCAGCCATAAAAAATGGGTAATATCTAAAAAATACGAGTTAAATTTCAAAGTGGTCCCTGAAATTCACAAAATGCATCGATTTAGTCCCTGACTTCCTAATTGCACTAATTACGTCCTCCAGATTCCAAAAAATGTATCAACGTGGTCCCTCTTGAATTTTCCGTTCATATTTCTTACCGGCGGGAGTGACGTGGCGAATGATTGCCACGCTGGAGACCCAAGCCATCATCCCCAACTCTATAGTTGCCGTCCCCTTCTGTCCGTATTGGCCGAGCAACTTCTTACCCTCCTCGCCGTGATGCTCGTAGTTCTTGCCTATTACGGTGCTTCTCGCGGTCTTTCTGTGTTGCTTTGCTTCTCGCCGTTCTCGTCGAAATTCTAGTAGGTGAGTCATCACTTTGCTGTGTTCTTGCTGCGTTGTATATGTTTGTTAATTTGCTTAATTAATTTCTTAATTATTTTTGTTCTTGTTCTTCTGGCATTGAATTTTCTTCACCTTCCATCTCCTTGGTTGCAGGAAGCCACATGGAGAGGCGACACAAATTGAAGACAAAGAAGAAGGCTCATATTGATTTGGCATAGGTTACTTTGTACTATCACTATTTAGTCCCTTACAGTATCGTCTTAGGGTTTTCAAAATTTCTAATTACACACGCGGACACACAACATGTTCCAAACTAAATTCACAATAAAGTATTGCAAATTTGTTATCAATATCGTATCTCTCGCTGGAAAAATCGAAAGAGGCCTATCATCAAGCTCATAGTTCATCGATATTACAAATTTCACAGCCAATAATCTCCAACCTCAGCAAGCTAAATCGTTAAGCCACCGAAAATGGGAGGCCATGGCGGCCTCAACATTCTCCTGCAGAAGCGGTGGAACGTCTACAACTACGAGAACAGAGAAAAGGTCCGCCGCGACGAGGAGCAAGCCGCTAGAGACAAGCAGATCAAGCGCGAAGAGGTCAGAAAGCACAACGCCGAGCTCCGCCTCGAGCGCCTCCGCACCGCCAAGGGTTTGACTCCTCTCGTTAAGGCCAAGGCAAAGAAAGAGAAGGGGGAGAAAGAAGAAGAAGAACCGGAATTGAAGAATTCGGGTGACAACAGGCACATTAACTTGTTAGAGGGGATTAAGATTTTCGATCCTGTACGAGAAACCGAGAAGAGGAAGGAGTTGTTAGGGGAAAGGGAAGGGTGAAAGAAGGAGAAGAGGATGAAGAAAGAAGAAGGAAAGTCCTCGAGGGTGGTGGTGGGTCCCGAGGATGAGAAGTATAGGTTAGGGTACGGGGTAGTAGGGAAGGGTGTGAAGCTTGGTATATATCTTGAGATTCGTAATGGCATCGATGAGAAGGGCGGTGGGGCTGATAGTGATGGGGAAGTGAAGAATGAGAATAAGAAGAAGAATGGGAGGAAGACTTTGGAGGAGTTGAGGGAAGAGAGGTTGAAGAGGGAGAAGCACGAGAAGGAGCAGGAGAGGAATGATTGCCAATACGATGACGTTTTCCATCTTCCAGTGTGGCAATCATTCGCCACGTCACTCCCACCGGCAAGCAATATGAACGGAAAATTTGAGAGGGATTATGTTGATGCATTTTTTGTAATCTAGAGGACGTAATTAGTGCAATTGGAAAGTAAGGGACTAAATGGATGCATTTTGTGAATCTTAAGAACCACTTTGGGTTTAACTCAAAAAATACATTAGTAAACGAAGATATCTATTATTGTGGGTCATTTTATATTTCTAGTTTTCTACTGCTATCTGTAGTCTATACTATTGTATGAGATGTTGATGAATGCTTGCAAACAGAAGATAAATCCAAAAGGTTAATAATGTTTAATCTTACTAAACAAAATAGAATAATCATCATGGACAAAAGAATAATACAAGCCGTCCAAAGTTTTTTTAATGACGATAATACTATAAATAAAATCAACACAAAATTGTTAACAATTTAATTTTTTTCCCTTACACATCATTATCATGAAAAATAAAATAGAACTATTTTTTCTGCACAAAACAAAACGGAAAGAAGAAAAAGGAAAAAACGAAGCGTCTTTTTCTGAAGACAGGGTTGAAGTGCAAGTTGATTCACACTCTGACTGTGGGTAAAGCAAGAATCAGTGCGTGATAACCCACAAAATAGAAAAAGAAAACGTTGGTTTGTTTTGTTTCCAGCTGAAAGTTCTGTTTTTGATTGCAAAAGTTATCCTTTTCTTTTATTTGGTCACTTAATTGAATATTAGTTTCAGCGCTTGAACTGAAGCAATACATTGGGTAAGTGAAAATTTTGTTTTTTCTTATTTTTATTATAATTGGATAGTTTGATTCACTTAATGTTCCGCTAGTTTTGATGTTTGATCTTTGTTTTATTTATTGTTTTAATTATTACTTTTTGTTTTTTTTTTTTTTTTGGGGGGGGGGGGGGTTTAATGGAGAGTGTTGAACTGTTGATAGGAGGTGGAACCCTAGATTGACAATTTTGGATTTGGGAATGAAGATGTCAGTTCAAAGGATTCTGATTGTGTTTTTGGTAGACTATTATATTATGCTCAATTTTGATTTTGTGTTACGAAATGGTCTTTGCTTGCCTCTTAATCGCAATCATTTTTGACAATTGGGTTATTTGGCGCTAGAGGTGATCGGCTTGTATGTTCATGAAAATTTTATAGGAATTCTGCAGAATTCAATGCTTAAAAGTATTATTATTAATTGATTAGTCAATAGCTAGCTAATTTCCGGAATTAGTTTTGCAGGACTAGAAATACCTGTAATTTTTTTGAGAAACTACTGAGATATTCTCAAAATTGCATTCACATTGATGCATGGTCATTCCATTCATGTCCTCAGAGACATAATAGCTCTTTAGCCATAGAAATTATGCTGCCTTTGTTTATTATATTGAAACGTTTTATTGTCAATTTTACAAAAGGACTGGGTTGCCATTATCTTGATCTTTTCGGTTATCTCAGTAATTTTAGGCATCTGCAGTGATATTGTATATCTCTATTCTCTGCCCATCCATTATGTCATCGTTTTCCATGTTAACTTGTTGCTAAAACTTCTTTTGAATTCCATTATTTTAAAGGCTGTAAATAAATTCTTCTTTTTTCAAGTAAAAGGATATGGTATAATGGAACATTCAAGATTCCAAAAAGTTCTTCCAAGCAATACAATGGAACCAAGAAATGGTGAATTCCAGCCTGGGTTGCAGCCAATGATGCAGGATCGACCGGATGACATGCATACAATTAGAAGACCACCTAATGTTGGTACGGCACAAGCCAAACCTGTACTTAATTTTTCCATACAGACAGGTGAGGAATTTGCTCTCGAATTTATGAGAGATAGGGTGAATCTTGGGAAGCCTATGTTTCCAAATGTCGGTGACACTAATTATACACCAGGTTATATGGATCTAAAAGGCATTTTAGGCATTAGTCATCCAACATCAGAAAGTGGATCAGACATTTCCATGCTTTCAATGGTTGACAAATATCCAAAAGAGTTTGAAAGAGTGAACACATCATTGCAGGGAGACAAAAGCAATTATGGGTCAATTCGATCAATACCAAGAACTTCAATGACTCAGGACAGTAGACAACTTGTGCAGAAGTATGGCTCTTCTCGAGGTTCCGATAGCTCATCAATGCTATTGAAGTTCCTTTGCAGCTTTGGTGGGAGAATATTACCTAGACCAAGTGATGGAAAACTAAGGTATGTTGGAGGTGATACACGTATTCTTCGTATAAGAAAGAATATATCTTGGCAGGAGCTCTTGCAGAAAGCATTATTAATGTATAGTCAGGTTCATGCAATCAAGTATCAGCTTCCGGGGGAAGATCTTGATGCTTTGGTATCTGTGTCATGTGATGAGGATTTGCAGAATATGATGGAAGAATGTAACCATCTAGAAGACAGAGAAGGATCACAAAAGCCTAGGATGTTTTTGTTCTCATTGAGTGATTTGGAGGACGCTCAATTTGGTCTCAGTGGTTTGGGTGATGATTCTGAGATCCAATATGTTGTTGCTGTTAACGGCATGGACATGGGATCAAGAAGAAACTCAACCCTGATTGGCGTGAACTTTTCAGCAAATGATCTGCATGATTTGGACAGGCAGAACACTGAAAGGGAGACTGGTAAAGTTGCTGTTGAATCTGTAGGTGTCAACAATTCTCTCCTGAATAACAAATTTGACTCATCACCAAATGTGGAATCCTTGCAACCAGTGCTACCTACTTCCTCAAATTCTTATGAAAGATATCCACAGTCCTTGCAACCAATGCACCATGGGGATCCTGTTGGTCAATATCATGTTTCTAGATCTGTTGTTGAAGACATTCCTACTACTATGCCTCCTCGTGCACTGATTAATCAAGATGGGGTTTTTAGCAAAGGCCATCCACCAGTCGGATTACCAGTACATAATTCTGAAATACCACCAGTGGTCACAAAAAAGAAGGTTGATAGTTTGATTGAACAAGCAAGCGACCAGGGTAAAGTTTTATACTTGGAAACCCCATCCTCAGCTCCTACTCAACTATTTGATGGTTACATGAAAAATAATTTTCCCGAAGCAACAGCTGTAGTTACTATGCCAGAGGGCTATCCAATACCTCCGACAAAAAAGGACCAGCTACAGAACTATGAAGATGGTGCTTCTACATCTAACAGTGGCTTTGCTCCCACTTATGTCGACTCCCAGTCAAATGCTGTTGATTTTAGTTCTCTTAACCCTCCTCCTCTTCCTGAAAGAGTTTACTATTCAGAAAGGATTCCTAGGGAGCAAGTAGATTTGCTGAATCGGTCCACCAAGTCAGATGATTTACATGGTTCTCAGTTTAACATTTCCGATTTACTTTCTGATGCAAAACCCTCAGATTCAGTTACAGGATCTGACGACAACTTGCATAATGGGAATCAGCCTCTCCGAGCTGAGGAATCGGGTGTTGCAGCAAAGCCTTTGCCTGCTGATGGCTATGCTACCAAACATCAAATATACAAACATTTTCCTGATCCAAGTAGCCAGTTGAAGTCAAAACTAACTGAGCATGTGAATTCTGAGTTGAAGAAGGTAGTACCAATAGTTGAAGGAAGTAATGATGTAGTAACTAAAGATCATGTTGTTAATTTTGAACCTGAAACTTATTGTAAAGATAATCATATCAAACACCGGCTTGATGAGATAAAAGATAGCAAATCAGAATCTGACTTTCCTACTTTGCATCAGGTTCCCTCTGCTAGGCATCTTGAGGATCCTGCTTCATGTCTTCCCGAGGTTGATTGGGGCAATGCCACTGTTACAGAATCTAATGAAAGTCGCATGGTTCAAGGACTACCTGTTTCTCTAAATGGGAACCAAACTACCAAAGATGATTTTCAACCTTCTTCAAGTGTTGCTTCAAAGACATCACAAGGTGACATTCTAATTGATATTGATGATCGATTTCCCCGTGAAGTGCTTAGTGACATGTATAAAGCTTTACTTGAAGAAGGTTTCTCGGGTCGGCATCCACTAACCTCGGATGGAGTAGGTCTAAGCATAAATGTGAAAAATCATGAACCTACACCTTGGGAATATTTTCACAAACTGGCACAAGAAGGACTCAATAATGTCTCTCTCATTGATCAGGATCATGTTAGTTTTTCACCTGCAATAGAAGAAGTGGAAGATGACGGTAGAACTCAACATGTTACGCCTCTAACAACAGGTGAAATATATCAGAAAGACTTACATGGAAGGGTTGGAACAGAAACTACTATTCTAAAGCCAAATGATCCCCTCGTGAAGGATACTGAAAGTATGCAATTTAATGCTATCATGGAAAACATAAGAGCACAGGAATCAGTTTTTGAGGTATGCTTTTTAATATATTCAATTTCATTTCAGAATCTTTATAAATATATTTGTTTGCTGACAGAAGTATTTGTCATTTTAACACAGGATGGGAAGTTTGAAACAAGAAATCGTACACCTCCTGTTGATCCTCCCGTAAGTGAAATTGACCCGAATTCTTTGCAGGTGAGTTTCTCCTTCTCTCATCTGCGATATTTCTTCTGTGGCATGGTTCTCATTCTTAGAGGAGTAAATTAAATGAATATTTTTATTAAGGAGTGATTGCTAATTTGTCCAAGTTTTATAAATTTATTGATGTCTTGTACATCAATGAATGGCGATAATGCTTAGGCTTAAATTGGCATGCTTTGCTGGTCTAGTTCCTAGTTATTTGTTTAATAATCGAGACTTGCTTTTGTAACTTTTTGAGTTCATGTTGGCAGCAGAGTATGATGCTTGCATTTTATTGAACAAGGCTTGATCATTTTAATCTGTTCCCATTCTTTCATTTTCATTGAGGTTACTACAACAGTACTGAGCTATGATATCAGCAAGTAAAGAGAAAAGAAACAACAGAGTGAGAAAAAAATTGTGGGAAGAGAGAGAAATCACAGGGAGAGAGGTAGCAAGGGAGAGAAGGAGTTTAGATGAGAACAATGATTGCGATGATTAAATTCTGGTCTGCATGACTAGTTTATGTGAATTCAAGTAGACTTGCTTCTTTTGGAAGCTTTCAACAGAGGTTTAGTGAAAAACAATATCAGCTAACAACTTTTTGATAGCATCCTTTTGAATTAAGTGACATGCTAATATAACTCTAGAAAACAGCATTGGTAGCTGCTGCATATATCGTTTATCAAAGAATTTCGTTCTAAAGATCCTTCCATACTGAACATTTTGTGCTTTGTGGCTTTCAGTTGTATCTCTAGTTATTGCATTCTTCAATTGTTGAATTTTGTGTGAGGTACTATGTGTATGTGTGTGGTTATGAATGTCAATGCTGACTTCTATGGACTATTACAGGTTCTGTGGTCAAGTATTTCTTAGGCATACTTTTAAGTCTGTAACATGTGTATCAAAATACAATGTATGGACAAGTTAACCAAGTTTCAGTCATGATATGATTCTTTATTTCTCTTTTCATCTTCTCATATTACCTATTGTAGACTGCTCTGGTCATCTAGCTGTTTTGTATTTTCACAACTATTTACATCGTCACTTGAATTCATTGTCTTCATTGAATACTGGTCTAAGCATTAAAGTCTTCAGTCCCGTTATTTAATTGTTCTGATGCAATTCATAGGTCATAATGAATGAAGATCTTGAAGAGCTGAAGGAGCTGGGTTCTGGTACCTTTGGGACTGTGTATCATGGAAAATGGCGTGGAACAGATGTTGCCATCAAAAGAATAAAGAAAAGCTGTTTCACCGGTCGATCATCAGAGCAAGAGAGACTGGTAGATTTTGAGGCACATGAAATGATATTTGCTTCTTTTTCTCAGACTTTAGAATTCTGGCGGGAAGCTGATATTCTTTCCAAGCTTCATCACCCAAATGTTGTGGCATTTTATGGTGTAGTTCAGGATGGACCTGGAGGAACAATGGCCACTGTTACGGAGTACATGGTGGATGGTTCTCTTCGGCATGTATTGCTTCGCAAAGATAGGTAATGTACCTAGAAAGAACCTTTGCATTTCTATTATTTAGTTCTTCATGTAAAACAATGTCCTCGGTAATTCTTTTTATTTACGTCTGCCTTTTATCTAATATAGTGAAAGTTGTGTGATTATAAATTATAATAACTCCTATTTCTTATAGAAGCCATGATCTATGCAATCTGTTTGTTTGCTTTTGTAATTTTGTTACAGCCATAAGTCATAACTCGTAAGTGCTACTAGAATTCACTGTTTTATAATGTCCAGTTATGAATATCATGTCTGTTGGTGGATTTGGCTCTAATGGGTCTAAATTGTATTGTAGGTATCTAGATCGTCGCAAGAGGCTGATAATTGCTATGGATGCAGCTTTTGGAATGGAGTATTTACACTCAAAAAATATTGTTCATTTTGACTTAAAATGTGATAATTTGCTTGTGAACTTGAAAGATCCTTTACGGCCAATATGCAAGGTAACTACGCTTGTATTTTTGTCTAATTGTTTAAGTTGGAATCTTCTTTGTGTTTAAGAGTTGACAAGACTAAGAAACTTGTGTTTCCAGGTTGGTGATTTTGGCTTGTCAAAAATTAAGCGGAATACCTTGGTCTCAGGTGGCGTGCGGGGGACACTTCCTTGGATGGCACCGGAGCTGCTGAATGGTAGCAGCAACAAGGTGTCAGAAAAGGTAGAATTTTAAGTTGTCTTCTACTCTTTCCAAAGATTAAAATTCAAGTATGCAGCTGAATTTACTGATCTGATATTCTGATCTCTATTTTAGGCATTAAAAACTGCTTTGATCTCACCTGGAAAGTCTTTATTTGTCATAGTACTCTGGATTTCTTAACTTCCCCTTACCTTTGGAGAAGAAATCCCTGTGAAATTAAAGAAATCTACTTCATTTCTGTTTTTCTCTGCCTTGTTACTCGGAGTTATTGGCATCTAAAATTGAATTCTTATTTGTAGGTTGATGTGTTCTCCTTTGGCATAGTATTGTGGGAAATTCTAACTGGTGAGGAGCCTTATGCCAATATGCACTATGGTGCAATCATAGGTGCGATCTTGTTCCTATGCTGTTTTTTTGGGTCCTGAGGTAGATCTTGAACTATGGTTGTATACTCTGAAATCAATTTTCTACCAATTTTTGGAAGTAAGAATGTGCTTGGACAACCTTTTATGCATTCTCTATGAACAGTGACTGTATAAAAAGATTTAGGTGTTTGAGTTGAGCTTTTGAAAAGAATGTTGTTAGTGAATCAGGTTGAAAAAGAGGATCTAAATGAGGAACATAGGGTTTTCACCTAAGATTCCGAAGCATCACATCAAAGATTTGAGAAGTTGAAGCAGTTAGGTGAAGCCAAATAAATGGTTTTATGATCTCTCTTTAACATTCCCTCTCACATGAAGATCCCTTTTAGCTTGAAACATAGACAGATAGACTTCACTGAAATTCAATGTGTGGGTGAAACTCCAGAACAAGTATCCTAAAATTTCAAGTGATAGATCAAAACATTTTCATACAAATTATCACAACTGTCACCATCAAACTGAAAAAAAAAAAAAATTCAAAACAAAATAGTAAAATTTGAACACTAGAGATTGCAACTGGTTCAAGTGTGAATTTAGCTTGCTTTGCTTGTTACCCTTATTATTGTTGTTGTGATTATTATGGTATAAACCATTTATCTATGTGCCTGGATTTTAACCAATTCCACCCCAGTTGAGTTGACTGTGTGTAAGACACTCTGGGTACAAGTTCTCGTGTTCTTTCGCATAAACATGCTTAAGAGAAATAAGTGCCAAAAAACCAATCAAAGTGTTTGTTACTCAATTTGTCATTTGATCACCATATGACCCATAATTTCTCTTTCCATACAGGTGGGATTGTTAATAACACATTAAGGCCAACAATTCCCAGTTACTGCGACTCAGAATGGCGAACACTGATGGAGCAGTGCTGGGCACCAAATCCTGCAGTCAGACCTTCCTTTACAGAAATTGCCCGTCGATTGCGTGTCATGTCTGTGGCAGCTAGCCAGGCAAAGGTGCAGGGCCAAAAGGCGTCTAAATGATTTGAGAGAGAGATGTGTTGGTTGCTGCTTTTCCAACCCTAATACCAATATTGGCGTTGGTATTGTTAAAATCATACTCCAAGTGTATTATTATACCACCTCTACTTTTTATTGAAAATTTTCTTTTTTTTTTCTTTTATCAACCCTATACTTTTGTGAGCTAAATTTGTGTGTATATGAAACTGCTTTTGTGCAAACGGAAAATAGTCTTCTTTTCTATGTTGTTTGGTTCCCTTTTACTTTGTATATTTGCCCTTTGAACCAAATTTCTTGCATCTATAAGTAATTCACAATTTTGTGTTGTAATTTATGAGTTGAATGTACAATTTCATGTATGGACTTGACCAACGTCATTTTTTTGTGTGTGCCCATGATGAGGAAGAGGTGTAACTATAAAAGAAAAGGAGATAACTCCGAATTATGAAAAAAGTGTAACTATTGGGAGAAGTAACATTAAATGTTGTTTTTCGTCATGAATTATGCTACATATACAATTTTTTTTGGTTTACAAGTTTTATAAGTTAAGCCAAGTTTAACAAAAACGACATTCACCTATTGGAGTGTGATAATACGCGCCACTCAATCGTTTCTAAAGCGCGTTATCACTCACCATTATGGAAGACGCTTCTTCTTCTTTACGTTCCTCCTTCTCCTCCTCCTCTTCCTTCTTCTTCTCTTTCTTTTTTGCGTTTCTCTTTTTTCTTCGTGTGTTTCATCTTCATCGTTTTTTTATTATTGTTGTTGCTACATTTTTTTCTCCTCATCTTTCTATTGATTTTTCAACATTATGTATTTTTTTCTTGTTCTTTGTTTGATTTTTTCTTCCAAGAAGAATTATAAGAAAACGAAATAAGAAGGAAAAAAAAGCAGTAGAAGATGAAGAGGAGGAAGATGAAGGGTTTTGAATTATGCAGAACTTATCAGAATAAAAATACACCAAAAATTCTTAAAATACACTCAAATATCTTCGTGTTACACCAAAATATCTTCGTGTTACACCCAAATTTGCTACAAATATAGAAAAATATTTTCTCTAATACTGCATTTTTTCTTCTTTTTTTTTCTTATTTCTTTCTTTCTTTTAGTTAAATGAATGTAAGTTCATGCTATTCTAAGTAATTTTGAAGCATTATGTGTTTTTTCTTTTTTTTTGTTTGATTTTTTTTGTTTTTATTCTTGTTAAGAGAGTAAAACAAGAAAAAACTTGAGAAGGTAAAATAAAAAAAAAAAGATGAATAAGAAAAAAAGAAGAAGAAGATGGTTATGAATGATGATGATAAAAAAGAGTAAAAGAGGAGGAGGATGAAGAGGAAGAGTTTTGAATTATGCAAAACTTATCAGAATAAAAATACACCCAAAAATTCTTAAAATACACCCAAATATCTTCGTGTTACACCCAAATATCTTCGTGATACACCCAAATTTGCTGCAGAAAAATATTTTCTCTAATGCTATATTTTTTCTTCTGAATTGAACCGCACCTTAGCCACTTGATTTGTTTAAAAACAATAATCAATTTTGTTCTGGTTCAATTGACAATCTGAACCTGAATTATTTGTTATCTTCAGCAACGAGATAACTGATGATGGAGGGGAAAGAGAAAAAGAAAAGAGGAGAAAAAATTCTAATGAAAAAAGAAGAAGGAAGAGGAGAAAGAGAAAGAGGTGGTTGGTATGCGAAATTGTTACTCAAGTTGTGAATTATTGTTCGAAATTGATTCCCTGGCGATGGCACCAAAAACGGATGCACAGAACCATGGTCTAAACATATCATCACAACTTCGCATAACTAACCAGCAAGTGCACTGGGTCGTCCAAGTAATAAACCTTGCTTGAGTAAGGGTCGATCCCACGGAGATTGTTGGTATGAAGCAAGCTATGGTCACCTTGTAAATCTCAGTCAGGCGGATATAAAATAGTTATGGAGTTTTCGAAATTAATACTAAAATAAGGATAGAAATACTTATGTAAATCATTGGTGAGAATTTCAGATAAGCGTATGGAGATGCAGAAAGTGGTTGTCAGGCATGCGTTCATAGGGAATGATGATGATTGTCACGTTCATCACATTCAGGTTGAAGTGCGAATGAATATCTTAGAAACTGAATAAGTTGAATTGAATAGAAAACAGTAGTACTTTGCATTAATCCTTGAGGAACAGCAGAGCTCCACACCTTAATCTATGGAGTGCAGAAACTCTACCGTTGAAAATATATAAGTGATAATGGAGTTCATTGGTCTCGGCCCCAGAGGGGAACCAGAGTAACCAAGACTACGAATACAATGATAAAAAGTTCTATTTATAATAAACTAGTCACTAGGGTTTACAGAAGTAAGTAATTGATGCATAAATCCACTTCCGGGGCCCACTTAGTGTGTGCTTGGGCTGAGCTTAAAGTCCACACGTGGAGAGGTCATTCTTGGAGTTGAACGCCAGCTTTTGTGCCAGTTTGGGCGTTGAACTCCACTTTGCAACTTTTTTCTGGCGCTGGACGCCAGAATTGGGCAGAGAGCTGGCGTTGAACGCCAGTTTGCGTCATCTAAACTTGGGCAAAATATGGACTATTATATATTGCTGGAAAGCCCTGGATGTATACTTTCCAATGCAATTGGAAGCGCGCCATTTTGAGTTCTGTAGCTCCAGAAAATCCATTTTTAGTGCAGGGAGGTCAGAATCCAACAGCATCAGCAGTCCTTCTTCAACCTCTGAATCTGATTTTTGCTCAAGTCCCTCAATTTCAGCCAGAAAATACCTGAAATCACAGAAAAACACACAAACTCGTAGTTAAGTCCAGAGATGTGAATTTAACATAAAAACTAATGAAAACATCCCTAAAAGTAACTAGATTCTACTAAAAACATACTAAAAATAATGCCAAAAAGCGTATAAATTATCCGCTCATCACAACACCAAACTTAAATTGTTGCTTGTCCCCAAGCAACTGAAAATCAAATAGGATAAAAAGAAGAGAATATACTATAAATTCCAAACTATCAATGAAACATAGCTCCAATCAGATGAGCGGGACTTGTAGCTTTTTGCCTCTTGAATAGTTTTGGCATCTTACTTTATCCATGGAGGTTCAGAATGATTGGCATCTATAGGAACTCAGAGTTCAGATAGTGTTATTGACTCTCCTAGTTCAGTATGATGATTCTTGAACACAACTTCTTTATAAGTCTTGGCCGTGGGCCTAAGCACTTTGTTTTCCAGTATTACCACCGGATACATAAATGCCACAGACACATAATTGGGTGAACCTTTTCAGATTGTGACTCAGCTTTGCTAAAGTCCCCAATTAGAGGTGTCCAGGGTTCTTAAGCACACTCTTTTTTTTGCTTTGGACCTTGACTTTGACCGCTCAGTCTCAAGTTTTCACTTGACACCTACACGCCACAAGCACATGGTTAGGGACAGCTTGGTTTAGCCGCTTAGGCCAGGATTTTATTCCTTTAGGCCCTCCTATCCACTGATGCTCAAAGCCTTGGGATCCTTTTTATTTGCCCTTGCCTTTTGGTTTTAAGGGTTATTGGCTTTTTGCTCTTGCCTCTTGGTTTTAAAAGCTTTTGGCTTTTTCTGCTTGCTTTTTCTCTTTCTTTCTATTTTTTTTCGCCCTTTTTTTTTCTGCAAGCTTTGTTCTTTGGTGCTTTTTCTTGCTTCAAGAATCATTTTTATGATTTTTCAGATTATCAAATAATGTGAGTAGTGAAGGGTTAATAGGGAAGAGAGATGGAGGTGATAGGTGAAGGGTTTTGGGGAAGAGTGTTTATTGGGAATAGAGGATGATTAAGAAGAGAGAAGAGAGTGAGTGGAGGTAGGTGGGGATCCTGTGGGGTCCACAGATAATGAGATGATCCTGTGGGGTCCACAGATCCTGAGGTGTTCAAGGATTTACAACCTTGCACCAAATTAGGCATGTAAAATGTCCTTGCACACAACTCTGGGTGTTCAGCGCCAGGTTGGTGCCCATTTTGGGCGTTCAACGCCCATTTGTTGCCCATTTCTGGCTTTGAACGCCAGAACCATGCTTGTTCTGGGCGTTCAGCACCAGCTCTTCTCCAGGGTGCAATTCTGGCGTTCAGCGCCCAGATGCTGCCCATTTTGGGCGTTCAGCGCCCAGATACTGCCCATTTTGGGCATTCAGCGCCAGAACCATGCTCTGTTCTGGCGTTGAACGCCAGACAGGTGCTTCCTCTAGGGTGTGATTTTTCTTCCGCTGTTTTTGATTCTGTTTATAAATTTTTTGTTTATTTTGTGACTCCACATGATCATGAACCTAAGAAAACATGAAAAACAAAAATAAAATTAGATAAATAAACATTGGGTTGCCTCCCAACAAGCGCTTCTTTAATGTCAATAGCTTGACAGTGGGCTCTCATGGAGCCTCACAGATGTAAAACATGCAAATGCAAAGATCAAATAAGAAGACTTACTAAGAACAACTTGAAGATCATGAAGTACACTATGAATGCATGAATTTTTTTGAAAAATGTAAGATGAACATGCAATTGACACCAAACTTATAACATGACTCAAGACTCAAACAAGAAACACAAAAAATATTTTTGATTTTTATGATTTTCTAATTTTTTTGTATTTTTTTCGAAAATTATTTGAAAAACAAAAATAAGGATTCCAAAATTTTTAATATGAATTCCAGAAATCTAGCATTCTTAGTCTAAAGCTCCAATCTGAGGGTTAGGCATGGCTTAATAGCCAGCCAAGCTTTAGCATATAACATCAGAGAATATACTGCTCATTACTTATCAAAGTAACTTGCCTCTATGCTGATGGTTTAGAAGCCTCAGTCCAAAAGAATTTAGACATGGCTTTATAGCTAGTCAGGCTTCAACATGCTTCATGAAACACTAGAATTCATTCTTAAAAATTTTGAAGAAAAATATATTTTTGAAAACATTCTTTTTTTCGAAAACAAAGGAGAAATTTTTGAAAGATTTTTGAAAACTTTTTGAAAAGAAAACAAAAAGAAAGTTACCTAATCTGAGCAACAAGATGAACCGTCAGTTGTCCAAACTCAAACAATCCCCGGCAACGGCGCCAAAAACTTGGTGTTGTTGCCGGATCAAACTTGGCATTGATGTTACCGGACCAAAAGCTTGCCGAAAACTCGAACAATCCCCGGCAACGGCGCCAAAAACTTGGTATGCGAAATTGTTACTCAGGTTGTGAATTATTGTTCGAAATTGATTCCCTGGCGATGGCACCAAAAATGGATGCACAGAACCATGCTCTAAACATATCTTCACAACTTCGCATAACTAACCAGCAAGTGAACTGGGTCGTCCAAGTAATAAACCTTACGTGAGTAAGGGTCGATCCCACGGAGATTGTTGGTATGAAGTAAGCTATGGTCACCTTGTAAATCTCAGTCAGCCGGATATAAAATAGTTATGGAGTTTTCAAAATTAATACTAAAATAAGGATAGAAATACTTATGTAAATCATTGGTGAGAATTTCAGATAAGCGTATGGAGATGCATTCATTCCTCTGAACCTCTGCTTTCCTGCTGTCTTCATCCAATCAGTCTTACTCCTTTCTATGGCTAGCTTTGTGTAAGGATGTCACCGGTGCCAATGGCTACTTTCAATCCTCTCGGGAAAATGGTCCAAATGCTCTGTCACAGCACGGCTGATCGTCTGGAGGCATCACCCTTGTCGTTGGTTGCATCCTATTCCTCTCTGTGAAAATGGTCTGATGCACTGTCACTGCATGGCTAATCATCTAGGAGGTTCTCGATCATACTGGAATAGAATTTATTATCCTTTTGCGTCTGTCACTACGCCCAGCACTCGCGAGTTTGGAGTTTGTCACAGTCATTCAATCCCAGAGTCCTACTCGGAATACCACGGATAAGGTTTAGACTTTCCGGACTCTCATGAATGCCGCCATCAATCTAGCTTATACCATGAAGATTCTGATTAAGAGATCTAAGAGATA
>NC_029792.2:90733631-90746504 GCF_000816755.2 Arachis ipaensis | reverse complement strand
GGCTGAGCTTGAAGTCTACACGTGGAGAGGTCATTCTTGGAGTTGAACGCCAGCTTTTGTGCCAGTTTGGGCGTTGAACTCCACTTTGCAACTTGTTTCTGGCGCTGGACGCCAGAATTGGACAGAGAGCTGGCGTTGAACGCCAGTTTGTGTCGTCTAAACTTGGGCAAAGTATGGACTATTATACATTTCTGAAAAGCCCTGGATGTCTACTTTCCAATGCAATTAGAAGCGCGCCATTTTGAGATCTGTAGCTCCAGAAAATCCATTTTGAGTGCAGGGAGGTCAGAATCCAACAGCATCAGTAGTCCTTCTTCAACCTCTGAATCTGATTTTTGCTCAAGTCCCTCAATTTCAGCCAGAAAATATCTGAAATCACAGAAAAACACACAAACTCATAGTAAAGTCTAGAAATGTGAATTTAACATAAAAACTAATGAAAACATCCCTAAAAGTAACTAGATTCTACTAAAAACATACTAAAAACAATGCCAAAAAGCGTATAAATTATCCGCTCATCAGTGGTGTTGATGACGATGATAACTTGAGAAGTATTACGAAAAAGAAGAAGAGGCACGAAGAAAAAAGAATAAGAAGAGACACAGAAAAAAACATGAAAACACGTGAATATAAATGACTTGTATGATTTGTATGGGAAAATGCTTGTATGTGGAGAATAACTTTTTCGGAATTACAAAACAAGTATCTTCTACAATTTTTGTACAAGAAGACGGTTTAACTAGTTGGAAAATAGTTATACATACGAGGCAATTTTTACCTCGAAAGTTAGCTTTTCAGATAAATTAAGATAAATTAAGTGTACCTAATCTTTAGGGTAACGTATGTTTTTTATTCATAATGTTTGCAATTTTTTTAAAAATACTTCTAATATTTAGTCACATTTAATTTTGTTCTTAACATTTTTAATTTAAGTCAAAATTATCTCTGAACGTTAATTTCATGTAAAACGTTAGGAATAAAATTGAAAACTTTCAATGGTAGTTTTGACACAAATAAAAAATATTAAGGACGGAATTGGATTAATAAAAAATGTTAGGAATAAAATTGAATGAAATTAAACATTAGGGATATTTTTGAAAAAAAACCGCAAATGTTAGGAACAAAAAGTATACTTTACCCTGATCTTTAATATTGTTATTCGATCAGCTTCATAGTACATAAGTTGTTCACAAATTTTATACTCAGTCCTTATCTAATTTTGAGTGTGAGGAGCGTGTAAAATCCTACATTAACTAGAAAATGAAAGCCTAATAACTTTTATGTGTAAACTATTAAAATGGTATCTAAAATTTTATACCGCTCACAAAAATAACCTAAAATTATTTTCATATTGAGTTTTATTTCCATCATTTTAGCTTTAGTGCATGGGACAATGTCAAAGGTTTTGCTAGCGTTAGTTTGAAGAAAGTGGACAGAATGAACAAAGGCTTTTATAATGGGGTGGTCTTGAGTTAGAATTTGGTGGAGACATTGGCCTTTAGTGCATGAGAGAATGTCAAAGATTTTGCATCTATCAACCCACTTGATGTTGTTTTCTTTTTTGTTGTCGACCCTTTCGAAGAGCTCGTTCTGAGAAGGCGGGCGAGAAAACTCGCTTCCTTCCCAACATAAGACACCTGAAGTTGTTTGTTGTCTAAAAAATAAAAATCCAAATAAGGATGAAGGCAAAGAATATGCCACTTAAGACAATTAATTTTTTTGTTGTTGCCGCATAAGTGGAGGAGAGTCGACTGTGTGCAACAACCCTCTTGTATTGGATGCCTGACTAACTTGTGCATTGGCCATTGTGTCCCAACAATCCTCTGTAGCCAATACTCCCAGACTTGTGCGAGGATATCATCGCAGATATCCAATCTGTAGCCCATGTTGTGGATGTTGGCAAAAATCTTGCGAAGATGCTTTGCTGCCCTCAGCCGCCATACGTTGTACAACCTCTACTCTTCACGATAGTTGAACTTGAAATGTTGCTACAACAAACAAAAATAGTGAGAAGCATGAAAATTACTATATAAAAATGTTTTAAATGATGTAATATATTATGAAATTTTAAATAAAGAACACGTAATTACCTTAAATAAGACCCACTAGAAGTCTTGAACTCGATCAGGAATCATGCCAAACCTGGGTATAAATTACTAGTAGTGGTTCTTGAATACATATGTAATCTTCATGCCTTTTCATGAAGAATACTAGTTTGAAAAAATGTTGTATGTATAGATTTGTAAATAAGTCTGTAAACTAAAGTGAGATGACAAAAAGAATTCAAACGTAAATTAAAACATATTGATCATTTTCACTAAATGTTAACTAAATAAGTCTGTCAGTAGTGGAGGATGTGTAATGACTCAACTTTCGATACATTATGACCAATGTTAATCGTCAGGTGTTACTATTTAATCAAGTATTGAAGAAGCACTCTATGCATATAACAAATTTTCTAGCTAGTTTTAACCCTTACCTTACTAGTCAATTTCGTCAAGTCACTTTCTTATTTTCTCTAAGTTTCAAGTACTTATAAGAAAAGCAATATATACCTTGGTTAGAATGGAAGCTTCATGGCAGAACCATGAGGGCATGAGGAGGTGAGTTCTTACCTTCTTGAGCTTGGATATTGTGTGGTCCTAGAAGACGATTTATGAGTGAGACAGGTTAAATAATGAGAGTGTAATTTTTTGCTCTTAGGAAGTCCTACGGCCAAATGTATGGTGAAGAAAGGAAGGAGAATTTCTCATCCTTTTTGCTTTGGATTTTGATGTTCTCTTTTCTCTTGCGGAAGCTCCTATTGTTAGTTTTCTACACATGAAATGAATATCATTAACTCTCCACAAGAGAGCATGATTGCCGAATGTATGGATAGAAAAGAGGAGAGTGCACTCCTTACTCACCTAGGAAATTCTTGAAGGTGATTCAAGAAGAGAATGGGTGAAGAGATCCTAGCTCTTGTTTGCTTGAGAAATGGTAAAGTGGTCTTGATTTTGAAAGAAATAATTATATGAAGGTAGGACAGATTTTTTCTCTAAGTCTCGGACACTCTCTTTCTCTCTAATGATTTTTCTTAATCTCACTCGCTAGGGAGACAACGAAGTATATATACAATATGTATAATGTGCTGTTTTTTGGCTCATTATAAATTAATAATGCAAATTGCAAATTAATCCTCATTAACCCTAATTTTAGATGGTTTGTTCAGTTTTATGGTTTCTACTCCTAATTCAAAGTTTTTCAAAGTAACCCTTCTACACCCACCATTTCCCTTACCCCCCCAAAACCTCCACTGTTACTTCCGCAAAACCCACTCCATACCTCCACCGCAACCTGCATCCCTCCGCCCCGTTCCCGCACGACGTGGAGCCTTCGTGTCATCCTACCAGAACTGTCGCACCTAGCATTGTCGCGCCGAAGCCCTCGCGGGAAGGAACTCTGTCGCTCCTCACGCGGCTGAACATCCGCGTTTTGCGGTGTCGCATGGCTGGCATAACGTCATCGTTGCCGATGCGAACTGAAGCACCAAACCTCCTCACGCGCGTCATCTTAGCGTCTTCCTATAGCCTGGGTCCAGTTTTCTGCGCCAGCTAATTGTCGCCGTAACCATTGGAAGGGTCACGGTCCAATAGGGGTTACGGCAACCTAACTCCAAGCGTCATGAAAAATATACAGTTAGTGGGTTAATTTCTTGTTTTAATAATTCTTGTATTTTTAGCTTCTTGTTATATATTTAGTTGATTTTGCTGAGATGATTGAATGTTCATGGCAGAAACCTGAGTATTTGCAATTTTAGTATGCTTGAACATGTAGAATAATTTGTTGGTTTAGATGGTTGCAATTGATTTAAGGTTAGTGTGGGAAGAGTCATATAAGTTTCGTAATCAGTTTTAAATATCATAATATTTTTTCCTCGCAGTGTGGACCTTCGCATGCAATGTGACGTAAACAAGCTGAGTAATGCCTTTATTTGAAACTGTTTATTAGATAGTTACTTTAGCAGGGTATAAGATGGTTGGTTTCCTAGTGTGCAATGGAAGGATCTTGAAATTCATGATTTTCACATATTGAAATAGGTAGAGTTACTAACGTTGATGGATGGGTAAGTGTTAATATGGAGAATTCAATCATGTCCTTGTACTTTTGTCCTGAGATAATTACTCATGCATGTAGTCAATGACAAAAACATTTTTCTAACATGTGCATTCAATTTCTTGAAAGCGATTGTAGTGAATATGGTTGGGACTGCCGAGAAGGAAGAAAACATGTAACGAGGGCCTCAAAGCCAATGTAACAGAATTCAAAGAAATAGTGACGGATGAGAAGGCTTTGTGCACTAAGTTGGCCACTTTGGATCAAAAGAAGAGAGAGCTTGAAGATCAAATCAAAGCAATAAAAGATGAGATTGCAGGATTTACAAAGAGGAGGGACAAAGTTGCTAAGAGAAACAGAGAAGTGTTTGAGAATGGAAAAGTGCTGAGAAGTAAATGGGATGGTTTGAGGAATAAACTGCCAAGGTTGAAAGCTGAAGAAGAATGGCCATTTGTAACAGAAACTAATATTGAAGCTGAATGGTCAAAAGCTTACGAAACAAGTCCTTCAAAGCACAAGTTTTGTTGAAGATTGGGTCTAGCCATCTAGGAACATGGAAATATTACAGATTTATGTTAGTTAATGAACCAATATTTGTCTACTTTTTAGGGGTAAGTTAATCTTAGGAATCATTTAGAGTTAGTCAATTTACACCATCACAAGTTTTAAGTCTCTATCTACAACTTTGGTTCCTCAACAAAGTCAATAGTAACTTGAGAGTTTCAACATCTGATGATAATTAACATTGTTGAAGTCTGTTCATTTAATCAATTCATAGCCTTTTCTTTGCTTGTTTCTACTCTTACTTTTCGGTTGTTGATGGATAATTTATCATCTCTTTTTTCTTTTGCAATAAACATCACTTTTGGTTATAATTTGTGGCCATGATGCTGTATGGAGAGACTTCATCCTATGGCTGTGGATGGTCCTACGATGTATTCTTGAGTTTCAGCCTTTCAGGGGTGAAGACACAAGGAGGAACTTCACAGGCTCACTTTATCCGGATGGTTGGTTTTCATTCTAGTGATTCCTATTTTTTTTCTAAGTAATTGATTTTTTTGCATGTTTTTTTTCTAAGTAATTGATTTTTTTGCATCATATACTCTATGGATTGTGAGTTTGTTGAACACTTGAGCACATATTTAGTTGTGCACAAATTACTGATTGTTTTCTTAAATTATTTAGATTGGTGATTGGATATTTTATACCCAAAGTAATAATAAATTATACTACAAATGGTATACCCAAAGTAATCATCCACTTTAGAAAGAAAAGAACCATCCACAATCATACTAAAATGAACATCCACCTTAGTTTAAATGGCTTAAAGTATAGTACATAATTTAACTCAATCATTGATGCGAAAAAGAAAATTTAATGGATAAGAGCAATATAAACAACAAGAATTCTTATTGTATTAATCAATTACACTAAGAATTCTTGCCATTAGACTCACAGATTAATTTTTTCATTTATTGGACACTTAATCTAATAGTGACATATTTTATAATTTATTAGTTTAAATTTTAAGAAAATGACTAACTTAAATAGAATTAAACGTGTTAGTAAAATTTCAAATTATAATAGACTCCATGCTCATAATATTTTTAACAGAGTCTTCTAATCAGGAAAAATTATGTTAAATTCAATCCAAATCAATTAAATATCCAAATTAGAATGAAAATAACCACCAGCCTACCTAATAAAATGAACATCCAGCTTATGTCAGTTTTTTTTTATTTTTTTTGTTTACGTTAACACAACAGGATAATAAATTGTACTACAAATAGTATACCCAAAATAACCATCCACTTTAGAATAGATAGAACCATCCGTTATTATAGTAAAATGAACATCTGTCTTAGAAAGTATAGTACATGATGTATCTCAATCCTTATACAACTTGTTATTGAGCTCTAAATCCGTCTTAGTAAAATGAACATACTTTGGCATGAGGCACACACTTACGTATCAAAATTGAACATAATTTTTCAGAAACTTAATAATCTTTTTTCTTTAATTTAGAATAATCTCTGCAGTCTGCACTAATGCTCATGCTGATGAAATTCAGCATATTACATGAGTTTTAATTTTTTTTATGCATAGAAAAATCTTAATGTTTTATTATTTTAGAGGAAAGAAAGAAAAGGTAGAAAAGAAAGATAGTGGGAATTATATCACTAGAGAAGATATGAAACCAGAAAACAAAACTGAGGCATGTGCATAAAAATTCTGATGGCACAAAATTTTTTTTCAGTTTTTACCTTGATTTAAACATACAAATTCATATAATATGAAAATTAATAAATGAACAGTTTAAAATTGTGTGAGAAATTAAAGTAACCAACTACAATCACTAGTGAAGGCTAGTTCATCAAACTTGATATCTAAATTTAAATAATGATCTGCAATATCCCACACCTAATTAGCACAATACAGTGTTCAAGATAAAAAAGATTGTTACAATCACACCTAATTAGCACAATACAGTGTTTAAGACAAAAAGATTGTTACAATCACACTTAAACTAAACAACAAAAAAATAAAATGTAACAAATTAGCATGATCATGTTCCCTCTTTCATCTTGGATCAATTGTTATGTCAAATACCTTCTCTTGAGGTGGCTCTCCATTCTGCTGGTTTGATATTGAATTCTTTGGCTGCACCTTTTTTTGTGTCATTGTTAGGGTTTTTACCCAAGAAATGGCTAGCAAAGAAATTGAAGTAAACAAAATTCAAAACACCAGGTGAAGCAATGAGATCATAGTAGTAATCAAGCTTATTGTCATCCAAATCAAGTCCACCAAGCAATGAATTTCTCCCACCATGTGATGTAGCATTATGGATAATGTTCACAATCATGTCCACCAAGCCATGAATTTCGATTGACCAAAATCATTGATCTAACATTCTGCTAGAATTAATCAAGAAGCAAATTAACGAAATGAGTCCTAGTAAGGAAATCTCTCAAACATTCCTAAATGAGTATACATTCACATAGACAAGACGGGTTTAAATAGAAAAATTTTGCTGCAATTCAACACCAAAACCAGATATCAAGTAAGCAATCTAGCTATGAAAATGAAAATCACATATAACCAACATACATGTGTATATGCAAATCAAAATCAACCACTTCATAGTTCACATATCATTGAGAATATATCTAATAAACCAAACAAATCAAAGGCATGAATCAGCAATAAAAGAAAAAACAGAAGAAGCTTGAGCCTTGATTGATCTAGGCTTAGCAGAAGAGCCAAAAATTCCTGATGCAAAACCCCTTCTTGCAGTGCGGAGCTCAGTTTCCCTGGTGCTCGCTTTCCAAAATCAAGGAACATCTAAACCCTAGGTGTCACACAAACATACTATATAGAGTAGAATAATAATTTTATACTGACTTTTTGTAGTCCAAGAGGGGAACGAAGAAGATGTCGGAGAGTAAAACGTCGCCGGCTGGGGGGAGGGGCTTTTCCGACTGGCAGGTTTAGAACTGCGTGAAGAACGCAACCTGCACGACGGTGATGCTCGGGCATTCGCGGTGCACACGGCAGAATCTCCCGAAGCTATGGGCGACGGGGTTTGCTGTGGGTGGCAGCGCAGAACGGTAAGAGAGGATGAGACTAGGGGAGAAGCAATTTGGTTCACCCGGGGGAGAGGAAGGTAGTTATGCTGCGCGACGGTGTTGCTCGGTCCTTTGCGGTGCACACGGAAGTGTCTCCCGAGGCTATGTGCGATGGTGGCTGTTGCGAGTTACGGGGCGGCACCGTTGAGAGAAGATGAGAATATCCGGGAAGTAAATCCGTGCAAATAGGAGAAAGGGTTGGCAATTTTCAGCTTTGCATTGTTCACGGTTGGAATCCTTATTTGGATTTGATTTGAAATTGAAAATAAATAATAATTAATTAATTTAATTATCATTTAATTTTAATTACAAAAATATGCCCATTGTATATATTTTCAATTATATTGACTCCTCATATTTTTCCATTATTTATAGTGAGAGGGAGAAGGAATCATGCTGTTAAAGAGGGAGTGGGGGGGGAATAAGGTTGGATTTAATGGCTTTTAGTACATCCTAATCATATACTTATCTAATATTTACCCTGCTTGGTCACTAAGGATAAAATTTAGTCATGTGAGTAAAAAACGGGGGAGATTTTTTACCCAAAAAAAAAGAGTTGGTGAAAAATATGAGTCATGAGTGATTAGGCTTGGATAATGTCACTCATAATTAATATGTGGTGAGAAATGCTTCTAGGGAGAGGAGTGAATATAGTCATAAAAATTAGTGATCAAGATTACTTCTTAATGGATAATTATCAAAGTGGTAATTTCTTAGTAGCTTATTTTTACCGTATATGATAAAAACAATGTCGGTTTTAGTAATGTCAGTTTCACATCGTATCTTTGCTTCAAATTGGTGTAGTAAAATGGGTCAAGAAATACTCATAAAAATATATTATCGATTAAATTCTATCCTAGTAATCACAATCATTAATTACTAGCATTTATTACTGTTGTTGCATTTATTATTACCTTTGTATTTATCACTACTAGTCATTTATTATCACTAATATTTTACTATTACCGATTATCAATATTTATTTGTTATTTATTTATTTATTTTATCTTTTTTGTAAAATTGGATTCTTACATTGTATTCTCCTTAAAAAAATTTTGCCCTTAAAATTCTAGTTATCTGGGAATAGATATGGAAAATCTGTCCTCATGGTAGCCTCTAGTTTTCATGTGTGTTCTTTTATTCTATCTCGACTCCAAGCTATTTTTACTAGGGGTACTGTCTTTCCTCTTAACTGTTTGGTACTATAATGACCCGATTTTTAGCATGTCATGACCAATGCTAATCTCTAAGCGCTTTTATACAGCTTACCTTATGGACTCTAGACTAGATATATTAAACGTATAAATATGAGCCTGTATCACTTACTGAGATCGATGTTATCCAGATAAGACATAAGTTAAGCATTCAAAACATGTAATATATAAATATACACAAGCATAGTAATATCATATATTTATCCGTAGACTCAGTTTAATACACCCTCACATAAACTACTTATTTATATAGGTGTTTACAGACTCTATTACTTACATTAATAGTCTTCGGCTCTACAAGAGCCACCCTACTTTGAGATCCGTCTAACTTATATAAATATTTAACAAAGATACTATCCCTCTAAAAAGTCTATACAAAACGAGAGCAAAGACTACTACTACTACTAGCCATAGATCGATGATAGCTAAAGGAATACGGAATATTGTGCTGAAGTAAGTAGAGTCGCTTTGGCATACCAGTAATGTTGCTGCTGCTTGCATCCCATGCTGTCCAAATATTGGTAACTCAAAAAAGATCATGCCGGTCCCCACCTGGGGAACAGGAAAAGTAAGGGGTAAGAATCTAAGGTTCACAGCAGAGTACTAAGTAGAAAACTAAGGAGTTCTATAACCTAAGTCTAAGAATTTGTTCAGTTACATTGGCAAATTACCCAAGACTAAGCCCGAATATGGTCTTCCCAATTGCGTATGTTCTGCAGACATGCCTAATGAACAAAGCCACATACATTCTGGCAATGGACGATTGTCGCAGAGCTTGACACCATAGTATACTAACAATTGGAAAAATAATGTGTATTCTGATGGGTGCCCCCACCATCAATCTCAATTAAGTCGTGAGCAAGGGAGACGCAACCACTATCCTTGCCAAACATATAGTCTGAAAGGGTGTACATTCTAAAATCTTAAAGTTTATAACATTTTCTTCTTATAATACCTTATTTCAGTCTCATCGTGGGACCCTTTTTCCCTTAATATTTCAATATAATTACCATGGTGTCCTTTCTTTTATTAAGGGACCTTTTTTTCTTAGTTTTTTACTTAATGTCTTTTATGTCCTTGTTCTCTTTTTCTACAGTTTTCAAGTTATTATTATTATTCCTAGTAACCAATTTATCCTTAATATTTTACAGAATTTTCATTTTCTTTTTACACTAACTTTCTCTTTAACTTTTCTCTTTAGGTTTATAGTGACACTTTTACCCCTACGACTACTTATTTACCATTATGTCCACATATTCTACCAAAAAGATCTCTTTATCCTTTGTTAGGTTAAATAATCATTTTAATATTTTATTTTATTCCAGAATTACTATTATACCCTTAGGTGTCTTAAGTACTACCTTTTAATCCTATTTAGTGCCAAGATTACCAAGTTAATCCTATGACTCCTCTCTTACCCATTTACCCCTAACATTTTTAACTAATGCCATTTTACCCCTAATGACACAAAAGACTATTTTACCTTTAGAGTAATTTTCTTATTTAATTACCACACTTTCACTTTACCCCCAACTTTTACTAAAGCTTTTATTTTGGTCCGAAGCTTTATTTTAATTATAATTTTGACCTAACTCTTTTATATAGTTACAATTTTATTCCTAAGACTACTAAGATCATAATTTTAAGCCTAACTTGATTTAATTATATTTTTAGCCTTCTTTTTATCTCTAATGACCAAAATAGCCTTTGTGCTACATCATACCAATTACATAGGATTAAAACCTAATTTCTAGACTCTTTTTAACCTTTTTATTTCACACTTTTTATACTTTTTATGGCTAGATTTTTCAGAGGCTCAACTCTTCATTTTCTCCATTTTTAATAATTTTAAGGCTTGAAACTTTAAACTCCAAGCTGCAACTTTTTGGCCTTTTTATACAAGAATCATAGGCATTAAAACTTCATATTTCACATATATATCAAGCCAAAAATAGTGGTGCATCATACAATTTCTAGAATTATATGTTAGAAACAAAATCACCATAATAGGGCTCATATGAACATAAAATCAAGCACAAAGATAATCTAACTAATCCTAATTCTTGTCTCTTGTTTATATCGGCCCTTAAACACTTTAAACATCAGAAATCACTCAAACAAATGCAAGAAGATAATAGATGATTTTGAAGCTCTCTTAGGCAAAAATGGTGTTGGAAAAGTGATGAACTTCAACCACTTTGAGCTTGAATTTTTTGTGCTTCTTAGGCGTGCTCCATAGGACCTTCAAGAGTGGTTTTCTAGATATGGAAGAGAGCAATATATCCCCTTAATTTCAGGCTTAAAACCGAAAGGAAAAAGTGTGAAGAACAAGGGTTACCTTTGTTGGAATTTGTATGGAAGTTCAAGAAAAATCAAGAAAGAATAAGGAGTTGGGCTTGGAAGGCTTGAATCCTTGAAGAAAAAGCCAAGAACTATGGAAGAACACCTTGAATGCTTGCTGAAAATGTGAAGAGCAGGTGCATAATTCTCTCTTTCTCTCTCACAAAACTAAGATATTTTCTCTCTCAAAATGCACTAACATTTGTCAAATTGTTCCTTAAGTGTTTGCTTAAATAAAGGGCTGAATCAAATATGAATTAAATGTGATAAAAGGGTGCTAAAATATGGTCAAGGGATGCAGATTAATGAAGAAGAGGCGTGAAAACTAGGAAGCTTTGTCAGCGCTTGCATGTCGAGTTTTTCTGCAGTTAACCACAGTTATTTACTCAGGATTAAAAACACTGCAGAGAGCCTAAATGAGAGAGAGAAATTGGTCGCTCTATGGGGAGAGTGAGCTGTGTTACTTGGGAAGCAAATAAGAGAATTCGAAATTTTTAGGAGGTGTTTGCAGAATACTAGGCCGAGGTTAGCTTCGGATTAACTTTTACCTCGTAGTAAAATAATGAACGTCTGAGATTTATTCTTAAAGGAATAAATGAAGAATGAGTGGCTAAGATTAATCTTGAAATACAATTACCAAAGTGATAATTACTTTTATCATTGATTCCCCATCCTTTAAGGCGCTGACTTTTTTTTTTCAGCGCATGCAAAATCATCACTAAAAATAAATCCAAGCTCAAAAAGTCTTTAGTGAGAAAAAATAGACCAATAATAAGTGTGAACATGTCTTTGCTAAGTCAAATTTGAATAGAGGGATTAGTTACCTTATAAAGTCAAATTTGACTCATTTATTACCATATTTTTATTATTTTCATTTTTCTTGGGGTTTAGGCCTGCCTCACTATTTCATGAAGAGCCGTGATCCTGAATTTTATGGAATAAGTCACAAAATAGCCAAAAAAATTAGTCTACCAAAAATTATCTCTTTACAGGTACTCTGATTGACTATTCTTATTAGTGGTACTTGGAATGTCAAGTCATTACGTTATTGTGCTTTCTCAAGCTCTAGGATATGACTCTCGTTGGGATTGTTCTTCTTAAGTTAGGAAACATGAAATATGTTATATAGGTTTGATAGATACGGAAGGAGGGCTAGCTAGTAGGATATAGGTCCAACTGTCTTAAGCATTTGGAAAGGGCCTATATACCTATGGTTTAGCTTTTTGGTTTTAAGACTACAGCCTACCCCAGTGGTTGGCATAACCTTTAAGAAAACGTGGTCTCCTTCGTTGAGCTCTAAGGGTTTCCTCCTCCTGTTGGCATATCTCTTCTGTCGGTTTGGCGCCGTTCTTATCCCGAATCCTCTTTATTTGTAGCATTGTTTCTTGAACTAGGTCGGGTCCTATCAGTTCCCTCATACCAGCATAATGGTGACTGGTATTTGTATAACAATTTAAGTTTTTGAAAATTAAATAATGAGTTATTCATGATTTATTATTTTATTTAAAAAAAATATTATTTTTCTAAAAATAATTAAATTAAATTTTATGATACTTTGAGTTTAAAATTCATTAATATTTTTAAGTAATTTTAATTAT
>NC_029792.2:90673555-90733352 GCF_000816755.2 Arachis ipaensis | reverse complement strand
GAAACCATTTGAGAACGAAAGAAAGTGTTGAGTTTGGAAAACTTGAATCTAATTAAAATGATGATCAAACATTATTAAAATAAAAATTAGGAAATTATTTAAATCTTTTCCAATTATTTGGTTGATATGTTTGTTAGTGTGCATATTTTCTATTGTGCCAGAAGCAATATAAGCCCAACTTATTATTTGAATTTAAGCTTTGTGCAAAAATTAGTTTAAACATAAGTGGCTGTATGTTGAAATGAAAGTGGCCCATATCTCAATCCCATAGACCAATATTAAAGGATCAAGGAAAGGAACCCAAAGGTTCCCAAAGCAAGCCTCGGTTACCTACTCCCTTTGTGATTGGAATTCAAAATTCAACATCGTTAATTACTCTCCTTGGTAACCAAAACTCAAAATTAAATTGAGTTTATTGTGCATTAAAAGCTTCTCTCTTCTCTCTCCTCTCTCTTTTCTTTCGATCACATCCATCAGAGAAGAAGATTGAAGAAGTTATTAGAAAATCCTACAGGAGAAAAAGGCTATGAAGAAGAAAGGAAGATCTTTACTTCAGAAGGAAAGATTTTGGAAGATGGCTTCAAGATTTTAATGCCAAGAAAAGAAAGAATCTGCCTCGGTGAAGAAGCAAATCTAACTTGAAAAAGCTTAGTTCCATTTTTGTTCATCAAAGAAGAAAGTTAGCTGCTGTGCTACACATAGGAAGAAGCAAAATGGAAGGTAAGAAGCTATCATGGGTCAGGAGCTCATCAAGGGTTCGAATCATTTCTTGGTGCCAAAGAGAAGATCAAGGGTTCAAATTGAAGGAGCCTGTTGAAAAAGGTTGAGAAAGATGAGGTAAGCTTGCATGCATCAGCCTCGGTTCTCTTATCTCTCTCTGTTGAAGCCGCTGCTACTCGTTGGTAGGACAAGAAGTTGCTGGGTTATGGTTTCAACCTTAGAAGCTTCCCCTTCTATATTAAGGGTGAACAATCAAGGGTTGAGATTAAGGAGAGAAAGTGAAAGCACAGAGTTCTCATAGCTACCCAAGCTTCCTGAGTTCTTCTCCTTCAATGATGTTCATTTTGTTTTCTTTTTCTTAGTTTTGTCTGTCTAAGTCTCATGGTGAAAAAGGCAAACATGGTGAGGTTTGTAAGAAAAAGCCAGTGAGAAGAAAAAGGAAGTGATCAAAATTATAGAAAAAGCCATAGACGTCTCAGAGTTTCTTTGTACATCTATCTGTTGTGTGTCATGATCATGTGGGGATTCTCTTGCAAGTTGGGTTAGCACTTTACGATTGAAATCTAGGTTTTGAGTCCTAGTCAAATTCAGATTGGGGGTAGAATCTGGATTTATCCCAGATAGAAATGGGTAGTTTCTAGGGAGAAATTGGTGTTTGTAATGTTGTGATAACATAGTGAAATTCCATCATTATTGTGATAGAGACTGGATGTAGGCCACATTGCACCTAGTGGCTGAACCAGGATATATCTGGTGTTAATTCTTCTTCTCTACTTCTTTCTCTGTTTCTGTTAATCAGGAAACAAAAACAAAAGTGTCTCTCAACTCGGCACGAGACAAAACAAAAGTGTCTCTCAACACGACACGAGACAAAAGCAGAAATATCTCCTAAAGTTTGGTTGAAAAATCAAAAATTGAGATTCAGCAAAAAAGAGCTAAGATTCAACCCCCCTTTCTCTTAGCCACTAATTACCATCAGAAAGAAAATGAAACATGGCTTATATGTATATATACATATATTAATAATGTCATCATAACCTTTATTTCTCTTTTCAAGTGACCGAACCAAATGGAGAAAGAAAAAAGGGAGGGTGCTTGTGACACATAACCATTCATTAATGAACTAAGACACACTGCTCTTTTTCTAATCACCACTAATCATCATCTTTATTTTTTATTTCATTCACTGAGCCTTAGAAGAAAAAGAGAGAGAGAGAGAGACTGAAGCTTTCCTTGAAAAGCTGTGACCCTCACCAAAACTTCTGGCTTTGATTTCTTTAAATCCGTAACTCCAATAAAAAATCTAATCAATAAAAGTGTTCGTATACTCCTCCTCTACATGTTAGCATCACTTTTGTTCGGTAGAAGTTGATGGTGACACAGCTCCCCTGCCCCTTGAGTTCGGCCAATTGGAGTTCTAGGAGGAACAGACGATTTCCGACATTTTCTTCTTCAGTAGCTCGGTCAAAAAGCTTATCCAGAGTTTCCGTTGTTTTGATCTCATACGGAGGCAGGATTTGGTAATTTTATAATAATTAAATTGAATTTGATAAGTGAATGTTAGTTTGATTGATTATTATTTGAGTTTGATTAAGTTTACGTTGAATTTTTGTTGAATTATTGTTGTTTGCTTGAGAGTTATGCATTTTGGGATTTTTTTTAAAAATGGAATTAAAGAATGGATTGCTAAAATTGATTTAAAACTTTTATTTTGGTGAAAATGAGTTTAAAGAAAGAGAAATGAATTTGAATTGTTTTTAAAGAGAGATTTTGAAGTTTGGAAAAAACCTGGGCAGTATGCAAGGGTTGTGGTTTAGTACCACTTGCTCTGGGTCAAGATTTTAAAAGATTGTGATTTTGAATTTGAGCTATGATCTGGCAAGGATCATGGTGGTGTACTGCTTGTCTGGTGTCACGATGGACATGGGGATTGTGGTTATTTACCCTCCACGGGTGTGCTATTTTTCAATTGAAAACGTCTGTGGGGATTGAGGTGGTTTACCACCTGCAATTGGTGAGAATCGAGGTGGTTCACCGCTCACCCATTTTCAAGAGGATGATATCGGGGTTAGCTATCGGACATGTCGGGTTGGCTATATAACCAATAGACGAGTCTCATCATCCATAGGACAGACATACATCATACTTGTTTGCGCATACTTTTTTGTGATATGTGTTTCTGTGATTGTGTGTGTGCGTGCTTCTTGACTTGTGATTTTCTTTGTATCTCTGGTTTGTTAAAGTTGTTTGCATTATGAGGCTTATTGCTATTGGCCATCTATTGAAGATCATAAGTATTCTGTTGTGGAATTCCTATATAACAAATAATAAAATGAATATAGCTATACACTCTGACCTTGCTAAGAACTCTCCAGTTCTTACACCCTATTTTCCCCATTTCTACTACAGGTGCGAAGGTTTAGTGCGGAGCTACAGGAGCATAGAAGATTATGTTTACGAGTTCAATTGTTAGAATTTATTTTTCCCTCGTCATTTATTCTTTTGATTTTTAGAGGGGTAGGACTTGTAATTGAGTTTCTTTGAATAAGTCTATGTATATAATGCTATATGAATATATATTTGTGATTAAATAGTTTAAAGTACAGACTCATCGTTTTCTAAAATAAAACTTAGGTTCGTATTTGCGAAGGTTCAATATTAAATAAATATAGTATAAAATCAGAAGAATAGAGCTAGGTAACGCCTGGACTTTTAGTGCGATCATGAGGTGCTAAAAGTTAGGGTGTTACTGATGCTGAAGATTTATGCCGGCTTAGAATCTCTCAATAGAAATAGAATTGTTTCGTTACAAGCATATTCCAAACCGAAGAATCACTTCGTTGTAAGTGTAGTTCCAAACCAACAATCGACCCGCATCAGAGTTTAATTTTTTTTGTCACGAGTGAAAACCAATAAAAATATCGAGAGTATTAGATCTCAGGTCGTCTCTCAAAGGAATTGCAGTGAGGTGTGCATATTATCGGTTATGAGGTTCAAAGGGGGTTTGTAATTAAGAGAAATAAATTAAATGACAAGAAAGTAAAGAAGCAACTAACGATAACAAATACTAATGAGGCATTCATGGCAAGGATTGAGAATCAAGGTCTTCTATCCTAGTAATTAATTATAACACAATAATTACCAAGAGTTAAGCCTATTACGTTATCTCCATATTGGGAAAAGATCAATTAGGCCTAGTTAATCCCAATCCATAAGTAGTGTCAATGGGAACAAGATTAACTAGCAACTCTAGATCAGCAATCCAAATTGGGTAGTAATGGCTCAAGACTACCAAGTTTCTCTTTCCAAACCAAGAATTCTCAAAATCTACTCTAAAACTAAGTCAAACATTTTATTGAACACTTGGTGTGCATAAAAAGAAAAGCATAGTAAATTGCAATCATAATAAAATCTATTACTACCAAATGAGAAATTAACAAGAACTAAGGAAATTAGAGCAATACAACAAGGAAAAGTAAAAGAAACCAAATCAAAACAAGTATTTAAACCTAAATCTAACAAAAAATTAAACTAAGAACCCTAAATTCTAGAGAGAAGAGGGAGCTTCTCACTTTAGAAAATGCCTAAAACATGGTTCCTAAGCTACCCTAATTGCTCCCCCTTGTTTCTTCTTGAATTTGGCTTTAAATACTTCAGAAATAAGTTGCATTTAAGCTTGAATGAGCTCAGAAATTACCAGCCACGTTTTCTTTAAGTGAGTCACGTGCCGAGTGTCACGCGTACGTGCCATGTCATGCGTATGCGTGGCCGTGAATTCCACCAAATCCTCATTTTTTCATGAATTCTCCATTTTGTATGCCTTTTCTTCATTTCTTCATTTCTTCATTTCTTCAATCCAATCTTTGCCTTCTAAGCCTGAAATCTTTTAATAAACACATCAAGGTATCGAATGGAATTAATAGAAATTAAATTTAGCAATTTAAGAGCCTAAAAAGTATGTTTTTAATCTTAAGCACAATTTAGGAAAAATTCACAAAATTATGCCATTTCATTGAATAAATGTGAGATAAGTTGATAAAATCTACTAAATTCAACACAAGATAAACTCTAAAATTGGGGTTTATCAATCTCACCACACTTAAACAATAGCATGTCCTCTGCTAAACTCAAGAAAGACACAAAAGGGATATCAACATTTATTCAATACAAACTATCTAGATGCAACCTATTTACATGTATGCAACTATTCTAGCTATCTAACTATCTATATGTATCTACATGGTTAAATTAATTCAAATTCCAAAAAAGCATGTATAAACATAAGGGCTAAAGCAACTAGAATCAAGTCAAATCCACAATTGAATTGAGTTGTTGAAAGGAATTTACAAACTTGCAAGATAAGAGATAATCACAGGTGGAAACATAAAATTGAGCAATCGAACCCCTCACCGGATGTGTGTACTCTGTAATCGCTCAAGTGTATAGGGTTGATTCACTCAATTCTCTTCTAATCTTGCTTTCTAAGATTTGTTTTTCATCTAACAATCAACAATTATTCAATGTATGCATACAAATATCATGAGAACTTTTCAAGGGTTATAACGGGGCTTGGGTAAAGGTAAGGATGCATATGGTCAAGTGAGCTTGAAATTTGAATCTTTGATTAACTTAAACTCTTACCTAACACATATAACAACCTATACAATTTAAATGCAAACATAACTACCCATTCTTCACTTTTTCACATATTCATGCATTCTTTTCAATTCACATCCCATATGCATTATTCTTATTACTTTTCTTGGGACATTTTGTCCCTTTTTTTATTATTATATACTTTTTCTTTTTTTTCTTATTTTTATTTTTCTTTTCTTGTTTTTTTAATAACATAATATATACAAAAAGATTAATGCATATGGTTCAATATTCAATGCATGAGTATGTACCCAACTTCCAAGATTTTTAATGAAAGCTCAAAAATATACTCTTATTTCAACCAATGTTTCGCAAATTTTCCACACTTGAATGATAAACACTCTCACTAGTCTAAGTTAATCAAAGATCCAAATTAAGGACATTTATTGTTTTTCGCTTAATAGTAGTGATGTGCTAAAATTCCTTTCTCCTGATGTTCTGATTATGTTCGCCTTGGTTTTCTCTTTGTAAATTCTGGCATTTTCATATACTTCCAGTCTCAAGCGCTCTAATTCTCCCAATTGTAACTTTCTCTCCACACCTGCCTTCTGCAGGCTCATATTGCACTCCGTTATTGCCCAATAGGCTTTATGCTCAATTTCAATAAGAAGATAGCAAGCTTTGTCGTAGACTAACTGAGATGGGCTCATTCCTATTAGTGTTTTGTATGCAGTTCGGTAGGCCCATAATGCATTTCTTAGCCTTGCACTCCAATCTTTCCTTTGGGGTTTTACCACCTTTTCCAAAATCCTCTTGATTTCACGGTTTGAAACCTCAACTAGGTCATTTGTCTGGGGGTGGTAGGCATAGCAACTTTATGGATTATGCCATACTTCCGAATCAACACCTCCAGTTTTTTGTAACAAAAGTGAGTGCCTTGGTCACTCAAGATTGCTCATGGTGACCCATAGAGACAACCAATATTGTTCCTTACGAAGGAAACAACAACATTAGCATCATTGGTTCGGGTTGGAATTGCTTCCATAGCTAACAATATGTACAAGAACCCATTTAAGTTTAGAAATGTCCCCATAAATTCAATACTCCATACATAAAAATTTTCGCAAAACAACATTAGATGTTGGGGCATTTCATCCCTTTGGGATGCATTTCTAGACTTTTGGCATTGATGGCAATTTTGGCGAAATTGATTTGCGTCGTTGAAAAATGTTGGCCACCGAAATCTGTAATCCAAAACCTTCTGGGCAGTTCTTTGAGGGCCAAAATGTCCTCACTCTCAGATGAGTGGCAAGATTGGAGAATGGATTGGAATTTGGATTCTGAAACACATCTTTTGATTACTTGGTCAGCTTCACACCTCTAACAAGTAAGAGTCATCCCAAATATAATACTTAGAATCACTCTTTAACTTGTTCTTTTGATGTTTGGAAAATTTTGGAGGGATGGTGTGAGCCACCAAGTAATTTGCTATTGGTGCAACCTAAGGAGTGTTAGGGGAAATTGCTCCCAAGGCATCCTGGTAGCCGTACGAGTTCCCACACTTCGTACAACTGAACCAGCAAGTACACTGGGTTGTCCAAGTAATACCTGGGCGAGTTAGGGTCGATCTCACAAGGATTGTGATTTGAAGCAAGCTATGGTTATCTTGTAGATCTTAGTCAAGTGAGTAGGAGATGTTGGTATGTTGTTTAAATGCACAAAAAGAATAACGAGATCTGAACTAGGTTGACCTATTTATAATGATAAGAAGATGATTAAGGCTTGGAGATGCTTTGTCCTTCTGGATTAACTCTGGTCTTACTGTCTTCTTCTATGGCAGGCTATATGTGATTGTCGCCAGTTGAGAGGATGCCAATGCTCCTCCAGATCTGAACCCCAGCATTAGTGTGGATCCATTCTGATTGAGGGTGAAGCTCCTGCAGTCCATTCTCCTTAATGATCCTACTCAAAACGCGACAGACAAGGTCGGATCTTCTGGATCAGAGAATGTTGTGCATTTAGGTTCTAGCCTCTACCATAGAGACCCTAATCTCCGGATACCTCGGCTGAACTGTTGTCTCGAGAAGTCCGCAATGAAGTCGTGGATTAGCCGTCTAAGAGATGTATAATCAAGCTAGTGGTTCAATGCTTTCCAGTTACGTATTCACACGAACCCAAGAAGAACACGGGTGGTTGTCAGGCATACGGTCTTAGAATGAAGAACGAAGATGATTATCATGGGTCATCCTATTCGTCAAGTTGATGAACAAAGATACATCTTAGAATTGAATCAAAAACAGATTGAAGAGAAACAATAATACTTTTATTAATCCATAAAACTTAGCAGGGCTCCTCCCCTCAACCTAGGAGGTTTAGAAACTCATGCTGATAGAAAATACAATGTGAAAATGAAATATGGTAGATCTCCTCTTGAAGATCGTGTAAAAGTTCTTTAAATACTAAGCTAATGATTAAGAATTACATAAGAAAGGGTAAAATAGTCTTTTAGTGCTAAAATCCACTTCTGGGGCCCACTTGGTGAGTGTTTGGGTTGAGCTTTGATGAGATCCACGTGCTAGGAGGCCTCTAGGGAGTTGAACACTGGCTAGGGGGTCCTCTTTGGGCATTTGGATGCTGGTCTCCTCCTTTGGGTGCTGGACACCTGGACTGAGGTAGATGCCTGACGTTGGACGCCAGTTTTGGGCCTTCAATTCTGAAACAAAGTATAAACTATTATATATTTCTGGAAAGCTCTGAAAGTTAGCTTTCCATAGCCATTGAGAACGCTCCATTTGGACTTCGGTAGATCCAGAAAAGCTCTTTCGAGTGAAAGAAGGTCAGATCCAGACAGCATCTGCAGTGCTTTCTCTGTCTCTGAATCAGACTTTCGCTCCAGCTCCTCAATTTCAGCCAGAAAATACCTGAAATTGCATAAAAATACACAAACTCAAAGTAGAATCCAAAAATGTAAATTTTACACTAAGACCTATGAAAACTTAATAAAACTTGAACAAAACATGCTAAAAACTATATGAAAATGATGCCAAAAAGCGTATAAAATATCTGCTCATCAGAACACCAAACTTAAACTGTTGGTTGTCCCTAAGCAACTAAAAATACAGTAGGATAAAAAGAAGAGTACGATACAATAAATCTCAGAGTTTCCAAGGAAGATCAGTTTCAATTAGATGAGCGAGACTTAGTAGCTTTATGCTTCTGAATAGTTTTGGCATCTCACTATCCATTGAAACTCAGAAGTGTTGGTCTCTTTAGGAACTTAGAATCTAGATGATATTATTGACTCTCCTAGTTTAGTTCTTTTTGATTCTTGAACACAACTTTTAGAGTCTTGGCCGTCACCCTAAGCACTTTTTTTTCCAGTATTACCATCGGATACATAAATGCCACAGACACTTTAACTGGGTGAACCCCTTAGGATTGTGATTCAGCTTTGCTAGAATCCCCAGATAGAGGTGTCCAGAGTTCTTAAGTATACTCTTAGGATCTTTGGATCCTTTTACCCTTGCCTTTTAGTTTAAAGGGTTATTGGCTTTTTGCTCTTGCCTTTTGGATTAAAGAGCTACTAACTTTTTTTATTTTTTTTTATTTTTTTTGCCATTATTTTTTTCGCATGGATATATAATTTTTTTTCTTTTGAAACATACTTTTTCTTTTTCTTTTTGTTGTTTTTTCTTGCTTCAAGAATCAATTTTTGAATTTTTCAGATTACCAATAATACTTTTCCTTTTTCATTATTCTTTCTAGAGCCAACATTCTAAAATTCCAACATCAAATATGCATTGTTTATTCATACATTCAGAAAACAAAAGCAATGCCACCACATCAAGCTAATTGAACTATTCTTATTATAAAATTAAAATTTATGTACCTCTCAATTCTTTTCAAATAAAATTTCATTTTTAAGCAAGGTGAGAGATATATGGAACATTTTACAACTTTAAGACATAAATGGAAATGATCATGCATTAAGAACAAGAGAATAGACAGAAAAATATAACAGAAAACAAAAAAATAACATAAGAAAAGGAGATTGAGAGAACGAATCCACCTTAATGGTGGCGGCTAGTAGTCCTTCTTGAGGACCCAATGTAGTGCTTGATCTCTTCAATGTCACTCTTTTGTCTTTGTTGTTCTTCCCTCATAACCCTTTGGTCTTCCTTTATGGCTTTTTGGTCTTTCCTTATGGCTTTTTGGTCTTCTCTTATTTCATTGAGGATGGTGGAATGCTCTTGATGCTCCAACCTCAATTGCTCCATGTTAGAGCTCAATTCTCCCATGGAAGTATGCGATTGATCCCAAAAGCTTTGAGGAGAAAAATATATCCCTTGAGGCATCTCAGGGATCTCATGCTGAGGTAGATGCACAGGCTCTTGTGCATGCTCTCTAGTTTGCTCCATCCTCTTCTTAGTGATGGGCTTGTCTTCCTCAATGAAGATGTCTCCTTCTATGACAATTCCAGCTGAATTGCATAGGTGACAGATGAGATGAGGGAAAGCTAGCCTTGCTTTGGTGGAAGGCTTCTCAGCTATCTTGTACAGTTCTTGAGAAATCACCTCATGTACATCCACCTCACTTCCAATCATGATGCAATGGATCATGATGGCTCTTTCAATGGTCACTTCTGACCAGTTCCTAGTGGGGATGATGGAACGTTGGATGAATTTCAACCATTCTCTAGCTCTGGGCTTGAGGTCAAGCCTTCTTAGTTGAATGGGCTTGCCTTGGAAATCCCTTTTCTAATGTGCTCTTTCCACACCAATGTCTGAGAGCACTTGATTCAGTCTTTAATTAAAGTTGACTCTCCTAGTATAAGGATGTGGGTCTCCTTGCATCAAAGGCAAGTTGAATGTCAACTTCACACTTTCCGAGCTAAAATCTAAGATTCTGCCTCAGACCATGGTGCTCCAATTCTTGGGATTTGGGTTCACACCAATGTCATGATTTTTTATGACCCATGCATTAGCATATAACTTTTGCACCATTAAGATCCCAACCTCTTGGATGGGATTAGTTAGGACTTGCCAACCTCTTCTCCGGATCTCTCTTCGGATTTTCGGATACTCATTCTTCTTGAGCTTGAAAGGGACCTCAGGAATCACCTTCTTCTCTGTCACGACTTCATAGAAGTGGTCTTGGTGGGCTTTGGTAATGAATCTCTCCATCTCCCAAGATTCAGAGGGTGGCGGCTACTGCCTTTCTTTTCTTCTTTCTAGATGGTTCTCCAACCTTGGGTGCCATAAGTTGTAATGGAAAGAAAAAAGCAACGCTTTTCTAACACCAAACTTAAAAGCTTTGCTCGTTCTCGAGCAAAAATAAAGAAAAGAAAAGAATAGAGTAGAAGAAGAAGAAAATAGATGGAGAAGGAGGGAGAAGGTAATTCGGCCAAGGGGGGTTTTGATGTGTATGAGAGATGTGTGAAGAAAGGTTAGAATGAGGGGTATTTATAGTAGTGGGCTAGGGTAGGTTTGGTCATGGGTGGGGTAAACGGGAGGGAAATTTGATTTTGAAGTAGGTGGGGGTTGGTGGGACTTATGATGGATTTGGGAAAGTGATATGGATGTGATTGGGCTAGGGTTTATAGGGAAGAGTTTATGGGGAAGTGTGAAAGAAAGAGAGAAGAAGTGGGGTAGGTAAAGATGCTGTGGGACCCACTGGTCCTGAGAGGTTACGGAATTCAGATTCGCTGCCCTCTGCATTGGCGTTGAATGCCCAGGGCTATGCATACTTTCACTCCTTTCTTACTTTCTTCTTCTTCATTCCCTTAACTTCTCATCCTTATTCTCTTTCATTCTATTTTTCTTATTGCATTTGCATACTTTCACTCATTGCATTTTAATTTTGTGCATGTTTTCATTTTCTTTTCTAAATTTGATACTTTTTCTTTGGTGTTGAATTTTTTGCTCAACTGTTGAATATCTCTTGCATTATTATGGTGCTTCATGACTTGTTTTATCCTGATTGGGTCATATTATTTAAGTCAATGCTAATCTTTTATGATACTTGTTTTCCTTTTGCATTGATATGAACTTATATTGTCTTTCATGACCCGCTCTCTCTTCCCCATTGTTGCAATTTTTGCACTATTGATATGCCAATTGCTTCTACTGTTTTCTCACTTGCATATTGTAGCTACCATGTAATTGAGACCCTCATTATTTGGCATTAACCTACCCATATTTTATTTGTTTTCCTATCTTTGTTTCTGGGTTACTTTTCTTCCTTTTCCTTTTTTTTTAGGATGGCCATCGAGAAGGGAAAGAAAAAGCTTCTCAATGGGATGACAGACAAGTCCATCTACACAATCTTTGGAGAAAAAGCGTCAGTTGGAGCCACCTGTCCACTTGCACATCTTTGCATGCACCGAGGACGGTGCAATCATTAAGTGTGGGGAGGTCGATACCGATCTCCATGGGTTAGTTACTTTCTTGTCTCAACACCAATGTTTAATTCTCTTTGTTAAATTAGTTGTTGCATTTGCATGTTTGATTGCATGTTTGTTAGATTTTGTGCATATTTTGCCACTACTTGGTTGGAGTGATAAGTTCTTTTTGAAGAAACTATCTTATAGAATTCCACTAATTTAAATTAAAATTTTTGTTAAACCTTGCTTGAAGAAATATATTTTGGAACATGGTTTAGAGCTCGAACACACAAAACCCAGTAAGATTTTGAGCCTATTCGATTGGTTGTATTTTATCAACCAATATTTTATTTTTGGTGTGTTTTTCTCTCTATAATTGTGATATTTGTCTTGCTTAATTCTATATTTTTATTATTTGATGTATGCATGCACTTATATGATTGAGGCCTTGTTTCACTGAGCTTACGCATATGGCCTTAACCTTTTCATTATCCTTTGTAAACCAATGTTGAGCCTACTTATCCCATTTGTTCTTTACTTTAGCACATCATTAACTCTAAGCGTAAAATAATAATGTTCTTAATTTGAATCCTTGGTTAGCTTAGACTAGTGAGAGTGTCCATGATTTAAGTGTGGGAAAGTTGGGTTTGGAAACATTTGGTTTGAGAATTTGGTGTTGTATATTCTTGTGAAAATGTGCAAAACAATAGTTAAGCATATATGCATGCATTCAATATCTTAATCCTATGCATTGAGAAAAACAAAAGAAAGGAAAAACATTAAAAAAACATAAAAAAAAGAGGAGAAAAAGAAAAGAAGAAGAGCAAATAATAAAAGGGGACAAAATGCCCCAAAGTAAATTGTGATAGCAATGCATATGTACTGTACTCAAAATCGGATGCATGAATATGTGGTAAACATAGTAAATGGGTAGTTAGATTTTGTATTGTGATTACATAGATTGTCTTAAGTTAGGTGGGAAATTTAAGTTAATTAAGGATTTAGATTTTAGTCCACTTGACCAAATACAATCCTACCTTGACCCTAACCCCATTATAACCCTTAAAATACCTCTTGATATGTGTTTCTGTGCATTGATTCTCTGTTGATTGGTAGAAGAAGAGAAAGTCTTAGAAAGCAAGGTTAGTAGAGAATTGAGAGAATGGAACCTTAAACACTTGAGTAATTAGAGTGTATACACTTTCAGTGAGGGTTCGATGCTCGATTCCTTGTTCCCGGCTTTCATGAGCTATCTTCTTTTACAAGTTTACTTGTACCTTATTTCATGATTTGAATTAGTGAGATCCAGTTCATATTTCTTCTTGAAGGATTTGTTTACTTTTAACCATGTACGTAAAAGCATTTTGCATTTTGCATTTAGTTGCATTCATATAGATAGGTTGCATTTCATACTTTCTACCATTCCTCTTCACTCTTTTGGTTCTCTTGAACTTAGCATGAGGACATGCTAATGTTTAAATGTGGAGGAATTTGATGCACCACTATTTTGTGGTACATCTTGTGCTTAATTGAGTGGATTTTATCCACTATTCTCACATTTATTTATAGAATTCGCATGTTTTACACTTTCCTTCCTAATTTTGTGCTATGATTGAAAACATGCTTCTTTGGCCTTAAATTTGGTATGTTTAATCCTCTCTTATTACCATTCGATGCCGTGATATGTCTGTTAAGTGTTCTCAGGGTTTATAGGGTAGGAATGGCTTAGAGGATGGAAAGAAAGCATGCAAAAGTGGAAGGAATACAAGAAATTGAAGGAATTGCTAAGCTGTCAAGCCTGACCTCTTCGTACTAAATCGGTCATAACTTGAGCTACAGAGGTCCGAATGAGGCGGTTCTAGTTGCGTTGGAAAGCTAACATCTGGAGCTTCAAAATGATATACAATTTCCCATACTTGCCATGCAGTTACGCAATGCGTACGCGTGGATGATGCGCACGCATGACCTTGAGAAAGTTCAGCGACGCGACGCGTGGGCGACGCGTACGCGTGACATAGCCACGTGCTGCACGTATCAAAAAATGCTGGGAGCAATTTCTGGGCTAGTTTTGGCCCAGTTTCGAGCCCGAAAACACAGATTAGAGGCTGCAGAGTGGGAGAATCAATCATACAACTTTCATTCACATAATTTTAGGTTTTAGATGTAGTTTCTAGAGAGAGAGGCTCTCTCCTCTCTCTAGGTTTTAGGATTCTTAGGTTTAGCTTTTTTCAATTTTAGATTTCTACTCTATTTCAATTTAGTTTCTCTTCTACTCTTATTTGTTCTAGCATTCTAGTTTATTTATTTCCTTTGTTGATTACTTTATGTTGCCACTTTGGTTTATGAATTCTCATGTTAGATTTGATTTCCCTTTTTAATGCAATTTGAGGTATTTCATATTTATTGTCCTTTCTTCATTTGCTATCATTAATGCTTGCAATTGGTTATTTAGATTTAATATTCCTTGCTAGTTTTCTCTATTTTTATGTTGCGCCTTCCAAGTGTTTGATTAAATGCTTGAAAGGATGTTAGAGTAGATTTTTCTCCTCTTGGCTTTGGTTGAGTAATTGGAGACTCTTGAGTTATCAAACTCTTTTGGTGATTGATAATTGAAAATTGCTAGTTGACTAGGACTTGAGGACTTAAATTGATTTATCCACTTGACTTTCCTTCATAGTTAGAGGTTGACTAAGTGGGAGCAATGGACAATTGATGTCACAAGTGAGGAAGATAATGAGGATAGGACTTCTAGTTCTCATTCCTTGCCAAGAGCTTTCTTAGCTATTAGTTTTATTCTTGTAATTTACATTCCTTGTTCCACAATTGAAAAACCCAAAAAGATACAATCCCATAACCAATAGTAACATACTTCCCTGCAATTCCTTGAGAGACGACCTGAGGTTTAATACTTCGGTTATTTTTATTGGGTTTACTTTAGTGACAAACAAATTAAATTTGATTGAGGTTTAATTGTCAGTTTAGATCTATACTTACAACGCGATTATTTTTGTGAAATTCTTTATCGACGATTTTTCTACCCGTCACGTACACATGACGAGTGTCACATGCTGCATTAAATAGAATTCATTGGGGGTGATTTCTGGGTTGCTTTTGACCCAATTTTAGGCCCGAAAACATAGATTAGAGGCTGCAGAGTGGAGCTGGAAGGGGGACTAACTTTTCATTCATACACAATTTGTAGGTTTAGATGTAGGTTTCTAGAGAGAGAGGCTCTCTCCTCTCTCTAGGTTTTAGGATTTTTAGTTTTATTTCTTCTCCAATTCAGATTTCTATTTTGCTTTAATTTAGTTTCTCTTCTACATTCTATTATTCTAGCATCTTAGTTTATTTTCTCTTGTTGATCTCTTTATTTTCCCAATTTAGTTTATGAACTCTTCATGTTAGATTCAATTTCCTTGTTAATGCAATTTGAGGTATTTCATGTTTATTGCTTCTTTCTTCATTTGTTGTTATTGATTCCTTGCAATTGTTAGTCTTAGATTTTACATTCTCTTATTACTTTTCTATGCTTTTATTTTGTGCCTTGCAAGTGTTTGATAAAATGCTTGGTTAGATTTTAAATTAGATTTTTGTATTCTTAGCTTGGATTGATTAATTTGGAGAGTCTTGAATTGTCAAAGTCTCTTGTTGGTTGGTGATTGAAAGTTCTAGTTGGCTTGAGCTTCACTAACTCTAGTCTTTGATTAGGACTTGTGAACTTAAGTTGATTTTCTCACTTGACTTTCCTTCAATTGTTAGAGGTTAACTAAGTGAGAGTAATTTGCAATTAGCATCACAATTGACAATGATAATGAGGACAGGAATTCCGATTCTCAACCCTTGCTAGGACTTTTCTTAGTTGTTAGTTATTTCCTTGTTATTTACATTCCTTGCTTATTAAACTCAAAACCCAAAAAGATACAATCTCATAACAAATAATAAACATACTTCCCTGCAATTCCTTGAGAGACGACCCGGGGTTTGAATACTTCGGTTAATTTTATTGGGTTGGTATTTGTGACAAACAATCTAAACGTTGATTGAGGTTTAATTGTCGGTTTAGAACTATACTTGCAACGCGATATTTTTGTGAAAATCTTTACCGACATTTTTCCTCCGTCAAGTTTTTGGCGCCGTTGCCGGAGAATTGCAAATGTGTGCCTTATTATTGGTTATTGTGAATATTGTGATTATGTTTGCCTTTTTGTTTCTTTGTTAGTTGTTTCTAGTTTTAGGAGTTTATTTTCATTATCTCTTATTAGTTTTTTTTCTTATTTTCTCTTGGAACTATGAATTCTCACCACTTTGGCTATAAGTTTAGTTCAAATTATGTTGTAGGAAACGGAAGCTACAATGAGAACATGCATCAAGGATGGAACAATCAAAGGTGGGAGGAGCCTCAAGCCTATGGACAACCATCTTGGCAACAACCTCCACCAACATACTATGAGCAACAACCATTCCATTATGCATACCAAGACAATGGTTATGGTGGACCTCTTTGTGACAATCAACAACTACCACCATATGCCTATGAACCCCCTCTTCAACATAGCTTTGAACCACAATACTCACAAGTCCCCTACTACCAAACACCTCCATATGATCCTAATCCTTATCCACCACACCAACCACCTTATGAGCCATATGAGCCATACTTAGAACCACCCCAATTGAAACCCAATTACTCCCAAGAACCACCACCTTAATATACACCACCTCCAATGTATGCGAACTTTCAACCACAAGATGAATTTTCCTTTCCACCACAACCCTCCATATGGGAATATCCATATCCATCAATCCAAGAGCAATATGATCCTAATTATGTTAGCCAAGCGGAACAAGAGCCACAGGATCAGTTTAAGGAAGCAATGGATCGACTTCAGGCAACCATCTACCAAATGGAGCGAGAGAAAGCCCGAAAAGCACACGAAGCTCTCATGGCTAACAAATCTCAACTTGAGAACAAGGGACTGGAGTGTGTTGTACAAGTGGAAAAGATAGAGAGTGTTGAACCGCCACATTCATATCATGATGAACCACCCTCCTATTATGAACCCCTTCTCCTAACCGATGAACCCTCATATCCACTCCAGTCTCCAATGGATGACAGCCTTGGTATTCTTCTTAAAGGGCAAAGAGAGATGCAAAGGATGATTCTAGAGTTCATAGCTACCTTGGCCGAGATAGTAGATAATTTAGCTTCCCAGCACTTTAACACTCAAACTACCCCCATGGCCGCATGTGAAGAATCTAATGAAGAACATAGCATGAAGGAGAAACTAAGAACTCCAGTGGAAAGTGAGGAATGTGGCTTTGTATGGAACAATTGGAGGAAGCCATAATTGTTGAAGAGGAAGAAGTGGTTGAAGACTTAGGAGATGCTGAACCTCTATGGGAATCTAGAGTTATAGAGTATTCCTCTATGAAGCTTGAAATTGATGTCAAAGAGGCTAGTGCACAACCTCCAAGGTATGTTTCTGATGACTGGAATTTTGATGGTATAGAATTCACAAAGGAAATCTCATTGCAAGTACAGTTTCTAAACCAACAGTAATCCTTCCATACAAAAGATTGTTTGTCACAAGTACAAACCCCTAAAAATAATAACCGAAGTATTCAAACCTCGGGTCGTTCTCCCTAGGAATTGCGATAAAGTATTCTTGTTATTGGTTATGAGGTATGTTTTGGGGTTTTTGAGGTAAGAGACAAGAAATATAAATGGCAAAGGGGATAAACTAACAACTAACAAAGCTCTTGGCAAGGCATGAGAACTAGAAGTCCTATCCTAGTTATCCTCCTCAATTGAGATAACAATTGTCCATTGTTCCCACTTAGTTAACCTCTAACCATGGAGGAAAGTCAAGTGGATGGATTAACTTGAGCCCACAAGTCCTAGCCAAATCTAGATAAAAGACTAGCTTTAGTAGCATTCAAATCAATTAGCAACTTCTAATTATCAATCAACAAAGGAATTAGATAACTCAAGAGTCACTAATTACTCCACATAGGCCAAGAGGAACAAAATCTATACTAAAATCCAACCAAGAATTTCATCAAACACATGGAAGGCATAAATGGAAAGTAAAAGGAATTAAACAACAACAAAGCAATTCAACAATAAAGGAATCATAAATTGCATTAAGAGAGAAATAGAAGAACAAAAGTGCATCAACGTAAAAGTAAAGAATTACAAGAATTAAATGCTAAACTAGAGAGAGGGAAGGTAGAAGAAGAAGAATTTGCAAAGGAAAAGTAAATCAAAGCATGAAATTAACCTAGATCTAAGAAATTCTAATCTAGATCTAACCTAATCCTAATTCTAGAGAGAAGTGAGAGTTTCTCTCTCTAAAAACTAACTTTCCTTCCAAAACTAAACTAAACTAAACTAATGTGACTAGATGTGTGATTCCTCTTCAGTCCTTGGGTTAAATAGCATCAAAGGTGAGTTGGATTTGGGCCTGGGAAGCCTAGAAATCGCCCCCAGCAGATTGCCTTTAAGTGAGTCACGTGCAAGCATCGACGCATACGCGTGACCTACAATTTCCTATCCACGCGTACGCGCCATGTACGCGTACACGTCGCCATGCGACGTCACAATCCATGCGTGCGCGTCAATCTCAGCATCCCAAATCCTTGTTTCTTCATGAGTTCTCCACTTGCATGCTTTTCGTCTTCATCCCTTTGTTCCAGTCCTAGCCTTTCCATCCTGAATTCACTGGCAAACATATCAAGACATCTAGTGGAATCAAAGGTGAATCAAAATTAGCAATTAAGGGCCTAAAAAGCATGTTTTCACACTTAAGTACAAATTAGGAGATAATCATGAAACCATGCTATTTCATTGAATAAATATGGGAAAAGGTCATAAAATCCCTTAATATCAATACAAGATAAACCCTACAAATGGGGTTTATCAACCTCCCCACACTTAAACCAAGCTTGTCCTCATGCTTAAACCAAGAGAAAAATAAAGGGTATCAACATTTATTCAATGTAAATAGACTATATGCAACCAAAACTTTATGTAACTATCTAAATGAATGCAATTGCTTGGTCAAAATAAATCAATTCCCAAGAAGCATATATGCACAAGGGCCTAGGACTAGCAAGTCTAATCCACAATTGAATTGAGTTATTAAAGATTTTTATAAACTTGCATGAAAAGTGATGATTGTAGGTGAAAACATATAATTGAGTAATCGAACCCTCACCGGATGTGTATACGCTCTATTCGCTCAAGTGTTTAGGGTCGATTCACTCAATTCTCCCCTAATCATGCTTTCCAAGATTTGTTTTTCATCTAACAATCAACATTTATTCCATGCATGAATACAAATATCATGAGGTCTTATTCATCGGTTGTAATGGGGTTAGGGTCAAGGTAGGATGCATATTTGGTCAAGTGGACTTGAAATTTGAATCTTTGATAAGCTTAAACTTCCCACCTAACCTATGACATCCTATATAATTCAAAGCTAACCTAGCTACCCATTCTTCCCACTTTTTCCACATACTCATGCATTTTATTTTCATTTCACAATTACTTATGCATTGATTCTTTTTTAACTTTACTTTGGGATATTTTGTCCCCTTTTTATTGTTTTTTTTTTCTTTTTCTTTCTTTTCTATTTTTTTTCTTTTCTTTTCTCATCATTTTTTTCTTTTTCTCTTTTTCTTTTGTTTTTCTCATTTTTCTTTCTTTCAAACTATATACAAGAACATCAATGCACAAGATTTAACATTTGATAAATACATGAGCATGTACCCAATTCCCAATGTTTTTAACAAAAATACAAAATTACCCTTTTCTCAACCAATGCCCCAAATTTCCCGCGCTTGAATGATACACACTCACTAGCTAAAGCTAATCAAAGATTCAAATTAAGGACATTTATTTTTTTTCGCTTCAAGGCTTGTAATGTGCTAAAATTAAGAACAAGTGGGTTAATCGTAGGCTCAAATTGGCTAACAATGGAAGATAAAAGGTAGGGCTATTTGGGTAAGTGAGTTGAATAAAATGATGGCCTCAATCATATAAATGCATGAATACACAAAATAATGGATATAAAGAATCAAACAAATCAAAGATTACAATCATAGAAAGAGAATAATGCACACAAGAAGGAGAAATAAGGTGTTATAAGATGTAACCACGCAATTAGGCTCAAAACTCACAAGCTTGTGTTCTTAGCTCAAAAATATGATCCACAAGATATATTTCAAGCAAGTTGTAAAGAAAAGTTTTTACTCAAATTAATCGGGATGTCAATGCCCTATAGAAAGAATTCTTGAAAAATCTCATTATTTTGACTAAGCTTATTGTGTATATATATACAAAGTTAAGAAAATGAAACTAAAATCCTAAAAGACCTAGAATGAAATACAAAAGTGTTGGGATTAGAAACTTGTCACCCAAAAGCACCGACTGGTTAGACGACCTCCCCACACTTAAAAGTTTGCACCATCCTCGGTGTACTCAAAGATGAGCAAGGGGGTATGGCGACTCTCCGAGTTGCTACCTTCAGCTGGTAGGTCAACCGGTACTGCATATTCTTTCTCTACTTCCGTTATTTCTTATGGTGACTCATCCTGAAAATAGAAGACAGGATGGTAAGAAAAGTAAATGCAGAAAAACAAGGAAGCCTAAATTGTTGGAATGAGGTTACTTACTAGAATGGAGCAAGTGAATTATTGTGACATTAATAAAAGTAAGTGTGCATTCTAAGTTGCGCGCGGTTTAGAATACACTACCAACATAGAGAGCTATGCCATAATTATACAAAAGAGGAACATGCACTTCACTCATTCCAGTGTGCTTGAGACGCTTTAAACTTATGGGTTAAACAACCAAACAAGCAATGAAGAAGAATGAAAGCATTCAAGCCATAAACATATGGATGCATATAATCAATAACTTGCCTAATTGAGGAAAAGGATTGAAATTACATGGTGGGCAAATCATGCAATTCAAGAAGAGTTACAAGCTCGAGGGCAATTCTCATCACTTGGTATTCTCAAAAGGTAAGCATGAAGAACTCAAAATCAAGTAGCAAAATATAACCTCAATCAAGGAATCCAACAAAGATTATAAACATAATGATGTTAAGATAACATCCTTTTTAGTACCCAGCAGCAATTAATGGTAAACAAGATTAACAATCCAACACTTACAATGAAAAATAGAAATTGAAATGAAAATTAAACTAACTAACAAACTACCTAAGTGGTTATGAATGGTGTTTAGAAGTGTTGGATGAGGGGTAGGAGAAGGGAAGAAGAAAGGAGAAGGAAAGAAATGGAAGGAAGAAGAGAAAAGAAGTGTGTGAAATAAGGGGGGCACGCATACGCGTACATCACGTGTGCGCGTGGATGGACGTGAAATGGATGCGACGCGTACGCTTGGGTCACGCGTACGCGTTCATGGAAAACCAGAGAGGGGACGTGGGTGCGCCCTTCATGCTTATGTGTGGGTTGGTTTGTGCCTCAGGCTCAATGTTCGCACAGTGCAGGCGCAACTCTCGGGTTTTGGGCTGGGGGTGAGAATTTACAATCCACGCGTACGCGTGCATGACGCGTGCGCGTGGATGGTCGAAAATGCTTGATGCATGTGTACGCGTGAGGTGCGCGTACGCGTGGATGGTGCTCTATTTTTCAAAATTTTTCTATGTTTTTGCACCAAACCAAGACTTCCAAACTTCCAAACAGCTACGAAAACACCATAAAACCTTATTTAACATACTAAACTACCAACTAAACTCAAAAAACCAATCAAAACATGAAAATAAACTAATTACCAATATGTACAAAAAGAGAAAAAAAATTTTACCAGGGTGGGGTGTCTCCCACCTAGCACTTTTGTTTATTGTCCTTAAGTTGGACTTATGGGGAGCTCCTCTCAAGGTGGCTTGTGCTTAAATTCTTCTTGGAACTCTCACCAATACTTGGTTCTCCATTGTGCCCCAAGATTTCTCATGAGTTGCACCAAGTGTTGATGGAGTTCTTCACAAGCTTGGGGCTCCCAAAGTCGACCCTCTTCTTGTGATCCGGGATCCCACACTTTATTTTGACACACGTCTTGATGTTGATCATTATTAGTCCATCCGGGTGGCAAGTAAGGTGAATTCTCAATGAAGTGCCCAACAATCCTCCTAGACCCATCTAATCGATTACTATTCCAACTTTTATATTCCATCCTTGATGTATCAACCATAATGAGCCTTGATTTGCAACGCCAACCACGAAACATCTTTCTCTTACGCTTCATCCCGCAAAGCATCCTAAGTTGACCATCCGTTTCAAGCAAGTCATATTCAAATGGGACAATAAAGCTAATATAGATGAATTTAACCCATTCAAATGAAAGAGTGGATGGCAATCTAGGTAAAGAAGCTTCCAAGGATCTTGACAAAGCGTATTCAACTCCCGTCCTTCTTTTGCTAAGGACCTCCACTTCTTTACAAGATTTCTCAATTATAATCCTTTGTTCAACAATTTTATCTAAGCCTTTTCCCTTACTAAGATTATAATTAGGAGGATAAGAGATGTTTACCTCCACAACACTTTCGAATGCACCGGGAGAAGGTTCTTTAAGCTCGAAGGATTCTTCACCACTAAGATTTGATGCTTGATCTTCATTGCCAAGGGAACTCAATTCTTGCTTTATCCCATCCAAGTCTTCATATAGGATACGCCTTGGAGGTTGTGCACATTCCTCCTTAGCCACAAATTCAATCTTCTTGGGTGGGTTTTCTTCAATTCTAGATTCCCAAGGTGGTTCCGCATCTCCTAAGTATTCAACCACTTCTTCCTTTTCTTCAACAATTGTAGCTTCCTCTAATTGTTCCAACACAAAGCAACTTCCCTCATTTTCCACCGGAGTATCCAACCTCTCCTTCATGCTATGCTCTTCATTTGATTCTCAACATGTTGCCATGGGAGTTCCTTGAGTATTCAAGCATTGGGATGCTAACCAGTTTACCACCTCGTCTAAGGTGGCCGTGAATTGTTGCACATCCCTTTGCATTTCTCCTTGCCCTTGAAGTATAAGGCCAAGGGTTTCATCCATTGAGGATTGGGGTGGATAAGAGGGTTCATTGTCTTGGAGAAAGGGTTCATAATAGGAAGGTGGTTCTTCTTGGTAAGGGTATCATGGTGTTTATTGAGGTGATTCTTGGGAGTATTGATATTGGAATGGTGGTTCCATGTATGGCTCATATGGTTCAAGAGGTGGTTGGTATAGTGGATATAGGTCAAGGTCATATGGAGGTGTTTAGTGAAAAGAGGCTTGTGAGTATGGTTGAGGGTTATGTTGAGGGTATGGCTCATAGGCATATGGTGGTGGTTCTTGAAAGTCACAAGGAGATTCACCATAGCCATTGGGTTGATATGCATCAAAGAATGGTTCTTGTTCATAGTCTATTGGTGGAGGTTATTGCCATGAAGATTGATCATATGCATATGGCTCCTCCCACCTTTGATTGTCCCATCCTTGATGCATGTCCTCATTGTAGTTCTCATTTCCTATAACATAGTTAGAACCAAACTCATAGCCGAAGTGAGAATTTATAATGGAAAGAGAAAATAGAAACAAAAGCTAATAAGAAATAATGAAACAAAGTCCTAAAACTAGCAAAAACTAACAAGCAATCCAAAAATGAAGTTATTCATAATATTCACATATATACAATAACCAATAACACAACACCATTGCAATTCTCCGGCAACGGCGCCATTTTGATGACTGGAATTTTAATGGTATAGAATTCACAAAGGAAATCTCGTTGCAAGTATAGTTTCTAAACCAATAATAATCCTTCCATACAAAAGATTATTTGTCACAAGTACAAACCCCTAAAAATAATAACCGAAGTATTCAAACCTCGGGTCGTTCTCCCTAGGAATTGCGATAAAGTGTTCTTGTTATCGGTTATGAGGTATGTTTTGGGATTTTTGAGGTAAGAGACAAGATATATAAATGGCAAAGGGGATAAACTAACAACTAACAAAGCTCTTGGCAAGGCATGAGAACTAGAAGTCCTATCCTAGTTATCCTCCTCAATTGTGATAACAATTGTCCATTGTTCCCACTTAGTTAACCTCTAACCATGGAGGAAAGTCAAGTGGATGGATTAACTTGAGTCCACAAGTCCTAGCCAAATCTAGATGAAAGACTAGCTTTAGTAGCATTCAAATCAATTAGCAACTTCTAATTATCAATCAACAAAGGAATTAGATAACTCAAGAGTCACTAATTACTCCACATAGGCCAAGAGGAACAAAATCTATACTAAAATCCAACCAAGCATTTCATCAAACACATGGAAGGCATAAATGGAAAGTAAAAGGAATTAAACAACAACAAAGCAATTCAACAATAAAGGAATCATAAATTGCATTAAGAGAGAAATAGAAGAACAAAAGTGCATCAACGTAAAAGTAAAGAATTACAAGAATTAAATGCTAAACTAGAGAGAGGGAAGATAGAAGAAGAAGAAATTGCAAAGGAAAAGTAAATCAAAGCATGAAATCAACCTAGATCTAAGAAATTCTAATCTAGATCTAACCTAATCCTAATTCTAGAGAGAAGTAAGAGTTTCTCTCTCTAAAAACTAACTTTCCCTCTAAAACTAAGCTAAACTAAACTAACGTGACTAGATGTGTGATTCCCCTTCAATCCTTGGGTTAAATAGCATCAGAGCTGAATTGGATTTGGGCATCGGAAGCCCAGAAATCGCCCCCAGCGGATTGCCTTTAAGTGAGTCACGTGCGAGCATCAACGCGTACGCGTAGGTCACACATACGCGTCACTTGACAATTTCCTATCCATGCGTACGCGCTATGTACGCATACGCATCGCCATGCGACGTCACAATCCACGCGTGCGCATCTTCTGCGCGTGCGCGTCGATCTCAGCATCCCAAATCCTTGTTTCTTCATGAGTTCTCCACTTGCATGCTTTTCCTCTTCATCCCTTTGATCCAGTCCTAGCCTTTCCTTCCTGAATTCACTAGCAAACATATCAAGGCATCTAGTGGAATCAAAGGTGAATCAAAATTAGTAATTAAGGGCCTAAAAATTATGTTTTCACACTTAAGCACAAATTAGGAGATAATCATGAAACCATGCTATTTCATTGAATAAATGTGGGAAAAAGGTCATAAAATCCCTTAATATCAATACAAGATAAACCCTACAAATGGGGTTTATCAATTTTCTATAAAGAATTGGATGGGATAGATCAAGAAGCAAGTTCCCTTGGTGATGATGATCATGAATCAAGCCATCCTAGTTATGAATTTGCACCCACAAGTGAACCCCTTGTGTTAGAAGAGCCTTCTCCCGATGGCATTGAAAGCGACATTGAGGTAGATTTCTCTCAACCTCATATTTATGATTTGAGTGACGCAAAAGAGTTGGATGAATTCGGTGGGGAAAAGCTTGAAGGTGAATAATCTTTTCAAAAGGTGGAAGTCCTTTGGCAAGGTTGGACGGGAGTTGAATATACTTTGTCAAGATCGTTGGAGACTTCTCTACCTAGGTTGCCATCTACTCCCTCATTTGAGTGGGTAAAACGTATCTCTATTAGCTTTACTGTCCCACTTAAGTATGATATTCTTGAAACGGATGGCCAACTTAGGAGGCTTTGTGGAATTAAGCGTAAGAGAAGGATGCTTATTGGTTGGAGTTGCAAATCAAGACTCATCAAGGTTGAGATTTCAAGAGCTAGATGCAAGGGTTGGACTAGTGATCAATTGGTTGGATCTAAGAGAAGAGTTTGGTACTTCATTGAGAATTTAGATTGCTTGCCACCCAGTTGGAACAATGATGATCCGCTTAAAGATGGGTGTAGAAACAAGATTTGGGATCTCGGCATACAACAGGATCTACTTTGGGAGCTCAAATCTTGTGAAGAACTTCATCAAGGCTTGGTGAATTCACTTGGAAATGTTGGAGCTTATTAAAAGTCCAAGCGTTGGTGGAAGTTTCAAGATGAGTTCAAGCACAAGCCACGATGACAAGGAGCTCACCAAATGTCCAAGTTAAGGACCTTAACTAAAAGTGCTAGGTGGGAAACACCCCTCCATGGTAAATTCTTCCTATTATTCCTTATTGTTTATATTGGTAATAAGTTGCATTTTTATTTTTAGTTAGGTTTATTTAGTTTAAGTCATGTTTTTACTTGTTTAATAATGGTTGGCATTACTTTTATAGCTTGTTAGTTTCTTATATTAAAAAAAAAAGAGGATGTCAAGCGTACGCATGACCGACACGTACGCGTCAACGCCTGAATTTGGTTTGTGCCTAGCGCGATGGCATGGCCTGGACAGTAAGTTGTGCCAGGACTGCGTTGGTGGGGTGCCAGATGAACAGCCTAACCCACGCGTGCGCGTCGCTTACGCGTACGCGTCACTTGATACTTTGGCCATCCACGCGTAGGTGTAAACGACGCGTGCGCGTCGACGCCAATATTTTGATGGTCTGGTACTAAAACCCAAGAGTTATGCGGGAACTATGCGAGTGTTGTGCGAGGAGCACAATTCATCTCCACGCGTACGCGTCGCCTCCCCATTCTGCAATCTACGTGTGCACGTGGACGACGCTTACGCGTCGCTTCTCTTCCCCATTTCTTCCTCCTAGCTTCTCTCCTTTCTCACTTTATTTTCCTCCCTTCTCATCCATGTTCTCTTTTATTCTCTTTTACTTATTGCATTGGCATATTTTCATTCCTTGCATTTTAATTTTGTGCATATTTTTATTTTCTTTTCTAAGTTTGCTATTTTTCTATTGGTGTTCACTTTTCTCACTCACGTGTTCAATATTCTTGCATTATTTTGGTGCTTCGTGACTTGTTTTATATTGTTGAGTATTATCATTCATAGGTCAATGCTAATCTTTTATGACACTTGTATTCCTTTTGTATTGATATGAACTTATATTATCTTTCATGACCTACTCTCTCTCCCTCATTGTTGCAATTATTGCACTATTGATATGCCATTCGCCTATATTATTTTCTCACTTGTATGTTGTAGCTACCATGTAGTTGAGAACCTCATTATTATTTGGCATTAGCCCACCCATATTTTAACTGTTTGCATGTCTTTATTTGTGGGTTATTCTTCTTTCTTTTCCTCTTCTTTCAGGATGGTCACCAGGAAGAAAAACGGAAAACTTCTAAATAGGACGCCAAACAAGTTCTGCCGCACAATATTTGGAGAAAACGTATCATTTGTAGTAACCCTAGTCCACTTGCACATCTTTGCATGCACCGAGGATGGTGCAATCTTTAATTGTGGAGAGGTCGATACCGACTTCCATGGGTAACAATTCCTTTTCCCAACACCAATTTTAAATTTTCTTTGTTAGATTAGTTGTTGCATTGCATAATAGATTGCATGTGTAGTTAGTCGCTTGCATTTATGTGCTACTTGGTTGACGTAATATTTTCTTTTCCAACAACTAATTTATAGAATTTCACTAATTTAAATTAAAATTTTTGTTGAACTTGCTTGAAAAAATTTAATTTAGAACATGGTTTAGAGCTTGAACACACAAAAACCAGTGAGCTTTTTGAACCTATTTCATTGGTTGCATTTTATCAACCAATGTTTTATTTTGGTGTGTTGTTCTCTCTAAAATTGTGATATTTGTCTTGCTTGATTTTATATTTCCATTGTTTGATGTATGCATGTACTTACGTGATTGAGACCTTTGTTTCACTATAGCTCACATATCCATATGGCCTTACCCTTTCATTATCCTTTGCAAACCAATGTTGAGCATATTTTACACTATTTGTTCTTTATTTTAGCACATCATTAACTCTAAGTGAAAAACAATAATGTCCTTAATTTGAATCCTTGGTTCGCTTAGACTAGTGAGAGTGCTCATGATTTAAGTATGGGAAAGTTGGGTTTGGAAATATTTGGTTTGGGAATTGGGTATTGTATTTTTTGGTGAAAATGTGAAAAAAATAGTTGGGCACATATTCTTGTATTCAATACCTTAATCATATGCATTGAAAAAAATATATTTAAAAAAAGGAGAAAAAAAAAAACAAAAAAGAATGATCAAGCAATAAAAAGGGGACAAAATGCCCAAAAGTAAATGGTGATAGCAATGCGTATGTACTGTACTCAAAATTGGGATGCATGAATATGTGGCAAAACATAGTTAATGGGTAGTTAGATTTTATATTCTGATTACATGGATTGTCTTAAGTTAGGTGGGAATTTTAGGTTAATTAAAGATTCAGATTTTAGTCTACTTGACCAAATACAATCCTACCTTGACCCTAACCCTATTACAACCCTTAAAAGACCTCTTGATATGTGTATTCATGCATTAAATTTTTGTTGAATGGTAGAAGAAGAGCAAGCCTTAGAAAGCAAGGTTAGTAGAGAATTGAGAGAATCGAACCTTAAACACTTGAGTTATTAGAGTGTATACACTTCCGGTGGGGTTCGATATTCGATTCTTTGTTCCTGGCTTTCATGAGCTTCCTTCTTGCAAGTTTACTTGTACTTTATTTTGAGATTTGAATTAATGAAATCCAGTTCATATTTTTTCTTAGAAAATTTATTTACTTTTAACCAAGTAGGTAGAAACATTTTTGCATTTAGTTGCATTCATATAGATAGGTTGCATTTCATAAATTCTACCATCCCTCTTCACCCCCTTTATAGCTTCTCTTGAACTTAGAATGAGGACATGCTAATGTTTAAGTGTGGAGAGATTGATAAAATACTATTTTGCAGTTTATTTTGTATTGAATTGAGTGGATTTTGTCAATTATTCTCACACTTATTCATATATTTTTCATGTTTTACAATTTCTTTCCTAATTTTGTGCTATGATTGAAAGCATGCTTCTTTGGCCTTAAATTTGCTAATTTTAATTCTCTTTTGTTACCATCGATGCCGTGATATGTTTGTTAAGTGTTTTCAGGTTTTCTAGGGTAGGAATGGCTTAGAGGATGGAAAGGAAGCATGCAAAAGTGGAAGGAACATAAGAAATTGAGAATTTCAGAATCTGGTAGCGACGCGCATGCATGGGCGACGCGTACGCGTGACTGGTGTAGCAGACATACGATACGCACGCGTGGCTAATGCCTACGCGTGGCCAGTGAAAAGACCAACGACGTGTACACGTGGCTGAAGCGTACGCGTGATGAGCGTCACGTACTGGATTAAATAAAATTCACTGGGGGTGATTTTTGGGCTATTTTTGACCCAGTTTCAGGCCCGAAAACACATATTAGAGGCTGCAGAGTGGAGCTAGAAGGGGGACTAACTTTTCATTCATACACAATTTGTAGGTTAGATGTAGGTTTCTAGAGAGAGAGGATCTCTCCTCTCTATATGTTTTGGGATTTTTAGCTCTATTTCTTCTCCAATTCAGATTTCCATTTTGCTTTAATTTAGTTTCTGTTTTGCATTCTATTATTCTAGCATCTTAGTTTATCTTCTCTTGTTGATCTCTTTATTTTTCCAATTTAGTTTATGAACTCTTCATCTTAGATTCAATTTCCTTTTTAATGCAATTTGAGGTATTTCATGTTTATTGCTTCTTTCTTTATTTGTTGTTATAGATTCCTTGCAATTGTTAACATTAGATTTTACATTCTCTTATTACTTTTCTATGCTTTTATTTTGTGCCTTTCAAGTGTTTGATAAAATACTTGATTGGACTTTAAATTAGATTTTTGTACTCTTAGCTTGGATTGAGTAATTTGGAGACTCTTGAATTGTCAAAATCTCTTGTTGGTTGGGGATTGAAAGTTGCTAGTTGGCTTGAGCTTCACTAACTCTAGTATTTGATTAGGAATTGTGAACTCAAGTTGATTTTCTTGATAAACCACTATTTTATGAATTATCTTATGCTCAATTGAGTCGATTTTATCAATTTTTCATACACGTATTCATACAAAATGCATGGTTTTACAATTTCCTTCCTAATTTTGTGCTATGATTGAAAACAAGTTTCTTTGGTCTTAAATTTATTATGTTTAATCCCCTTTTATTACCATTCGATGACTTGATATATGTGTTAAGTGTTTTCAGAGTTTATAGGGTAGGAATGGCTTAGAGGATGGAAAGGAAGCATGCAAAAGTGGAAGGAATACGAGAAACTAAAGGAACTGCTAAAGCTGTCCAGCCTGACCTTCTGGTACTAAATCGACCATAACTTGAGCTACAGAGATCCAAATGAGGCGGTTTCAGTTGCGTTGGAAAGCTAACATCTGGGGCTTTGCAACGATATATAATTTGCCATAGCTGCTCCAAAGATAGGTGACGCGCACGCGTGGATCTCGCGCACGCGTCACCTGGCGAAAACTCAATCCACGCGTACGCAGGACGACGCGTACGCGTGACAGTGCCGCGACCTGTACGTATCAGAAATTGCTGGGAGCAATTTTTGGGCTATTTTTGACTCAGTTTTTGGCCCAGAAAACACAGATTAGAGGCTATAAAGTGGGGGAATCAATTCATTCATATACAACATTCATAATTCACAATCTTAGTTTTTAGAAGTAGTTTTTCTAGAGAGAGAGGCTCTTTCCTCTCTCTTAGGTTTTAGAATTTGGATTTCTCTTATTTTATGGTTATTTCTTCAATCCAGGTTCAATGTTCCTTTTATTTATGTTTCTTCTCTACTTTTATTTACTCTATTACTTTAGTTGCTCTATTTCATTTGCTAATTACTTATGTTGCCAAATTGGCTTATGAACTCTTCATGTTAGAGTTGATTTTCTTATTTAATATATATTGAGGTATTTCAGATTTACAATTGTTTTCTTCTATTTATGATATAAATAATTTAGATTTTTCCCCTTTTGGCTTTGGATAAGTAATTGGTGACACTTGAATTGTCAAACTCAGCGATTGATTCAAAATTGGAAATTGCTGATTGATTTGGATCCCTCTAAAGCTAGTCTTTCCACAGGAGTTGACTAGGACTTGAGGAATCAAGTTGATTAGTCCACTTAACTTTTCTTTATTTAGTAAGGGTTAACTAAGTGAGAGCAATAACAGTTCTCATCGCACCTGATAAGGATAACTAAGATGGGATTTCTAGTTCTCATACCTTGCCAAGAGTTTTTCTAATTATTAATTTATTTTTTTTGCCATTTAAATTACTTGTTCTCTATTTGGAAAACCCAACAATACTTTTCCATAATCAATAATAAATCATACTACCCTGCAATTCCTTGAGAGACGACCCGAGGTTTAAATACTTCGGTTATAAATTTTATTAGGTTTTGTTACTTGTGACAACCAAAGTTTTTGTACGAAAGGATTCTTTGTTGGTTTAGAAGCTGTACTTTCAACGAAACTTTATCTGTAAAATTCTTTACCGACAGAAAATCCGTTTGTCAAAATGGCGCCGTTGCCGGGAAATTGCAATTGTGTGCCTTATTATTGGTTACTGTAAATATTTTATTTTGCCTGTTTATTTGCTTTTATTTTTGTTTTTAATTTTTATTAGCTACTATGAGTTCTCACCCCCGTCGCTTTGAGTTTGGTTCTAATGTTGTTGAAAGGAATGGAAGCTATAACAGGAACATGTATCAAGGTCGGAACAATCAAAGATGGAAGGAGCCACGAGGATCTGATCAACCCTTTCGGCAACAATACTTTCCAAGGTACCAGGGACAACGACCATTGTACGATGCACACCCAGACAATAGTTATGGTGGACCCTCTCGTGACAAACCACCTCCACCAAATTGCTATGGTCAAGAGCTATTCCGAGGTGCGTACCAAGATGATAGATATGGTGGACCCCCTTCTGGTTACCAACAAGCCCCATCGTATGCTTATAAACCGCCTCCTCAACATAGCTTTGAACCACCATACTCACAAGCCACTCATAACCATTCACCCCCATATAACATTAACCCTTATCCACCCCAATTCCAATCTAGTTACTCCTAAGAACCACCACTTCCATATGCACCATATCCATATCCATCGACCCAAGAATCACAGGATTGTCTTACGGAAACCGTGGATAAATATCATGCAACCCTTCATCAATTGGAGCAAGCGATAAATCGATTAACCCCCAGTACGAAGGAGACACTAGAAGCTCCGATGGACAGTAAAGAGCATGACTTTGTACTGGAACAAGTAGAGAAAGCTGCAATTATCGAAGAAGAAGAATTGGTTGAAGACTTAGGAGATGCTGAACCTCCATGGGAATCAAGAATTGCGAAGAATTCCGCCAAGAAATTTTCAACTGATGCTAAGGAGTATAGTGCACAACCCCCAAAGCATATACCTTATGCAGAACTGGACAGAACAGATCAAGAAGCGAGTTTCTTTGGTAATGATGATCAGGAATCAAGTTCTTCTAATGATGACCTTGCAGTCACAATTGAACTCTTTGAGTTAGAAGAATCTTCCCCGAGTGAATATGAGGATGATGTGGAGGTAGACTTTTCTCAACCTCCAACTTATGGCTTGAGTGATGAGGAAGAAATTGAAGACTTTGATTAAGACGAGGTTGCAATTGAAGAGATTTGTAAGGAAATGGAAGAATTCACAGAGGAGTACAAGGAAGTGGAGCTTGAAGAACCATTGGAAACACCTCTCCCACGGCCATTACCACCCAATACAAACTTCAAGTGGATAAAATCCTTAGCCTTCATCTTTACTTTCCCACTTGAATATGGCTAGCTTGAAACAGATGGCCAGCTTAGAGCTTTTTGCGGCTTTAAGAGTAAGAGGGAGATGGTTAGCAATAGAAGTTAGTATCCAAGGTTCAATACGGTCCCACGCTCCAAATAGAAGTGCAAGGATTGGTATAGAGCTCGATTGAATGAATTTCAGAAGAAGTTTGGGTATCTTAGTGGAAATTCAAGTTGTGTACTGCCCGGTTGGAATAATGAAGATAATAGCAAAAATGGGTATAGAAGCAAAGTTTGGGATCTTGGAATTTATCCTGACAATCAATACTCTTAGAGCCTGAAAACCTGCTTTAACTTGCTCAAAGGCTTTACGTGACTAGTTTGGGACCCCGGAGGCTATTGGAATTGCAAACGTTGGTGGAGATTCCTGGATGAGTTCAAACACAAGCCACCATAACAAGGAGCTCTTCAAATGTCCAACTTAAGGACTTTAACTAAAAGTGCTAGGTGGGAGACAACCCACCATAGTATGATCGTTCCTTTTTCAATTTTAATTTTATTTCGTTTTGTTTGTTTTTAGTTTTATTTTATTTTATTTTATTTTATTTTCCCTAGAATCATTCATGACATCTGCATTCTGCATATTCTCTAAAAAAAATAAAAAAATAAAATAAAATAAAATAAAAATGCACGCGACGCACAAGCGTCGCTGACGCATCCGCGTCATATGTGCATTCGAACAAAGAAGAAAAAAAGCAGAGAGTCATGCGGGAGCATGGCTGGAGGCGTGCCTTAGGCAAAAACACGCCCATGCGTACGCGTCCCTGACGCGTCCGCGTCACTTGAAAAATCAGCCTCCCACGCGTGCGCGTCACCCACTCGCACGCGTGACCCTGCGAAATCAATGTAAAGGGTTGTATGGCAGAGAGTTATGCTGGAGTGGGGCTGGAATGGTGCTGGAAGCACAAACCCCATCACGCATACGCGTCACCCACGCGTATGCGTCACCCACATGTATGCGTCAATTTTCAAAGTAAGGCCATTCATGCGTACGCGTCCCTCACGCACACACGTCACCCTAAATTTTGGCAATGTGCATATGAAACAGAGAGTTGTGCGTGCGCGAGGCTGCTCTCGCGCCAATAGCACAAGTCAGGTCACGCGTACGCGTCAATTGAAAATTGTGCCAACCACGCGAACGCGTGCTCCACGCGTCCGCATCGTTTGCGCCGCACAATTTATCCAGATTAGCGCCAGAATTTCTATATTTTCTTTCCTAATCCTAATTTTTTTCTTCTCCCTTCTTATTTCTTTCTTCTTCTTTCTTTCTTACTCCTTTCTTACTTTCTTTTTCTTCATTCCTTTAACCTCTCATCCTTCTTCACTTTCATTCTATTTTACTTAATTTATTTGTATACTTTCATTCATTACATTTTAATTTTGTGCATATTTTTATTTTCTTTTAAAAAGTTATTCTTTTTACATTGGTGTCACATGTTCTTATTCAACTGTTGTGTCTTTTCTGGTATTATTTTGGTACTCAGTGACTTGTTTTACATTGATTGAGTGATATTATTTATTTGTCAAATGCCAATTTTTATGATACTTGTACCCCTCTTGTATTGATATGAACATATACTATCTTTCATTACCCACACTCTTCCCCATTGTTGCAATTCTTGCACTATTGATATGCCGTATGCTTCTACTGTTTTTTCACCTGCATGTTGTAGATACCATGTAATTGAGACCCTCGTTATGTGGCATTAACCCACCCATACTTTATTTATTTTCTTAACTTTATTTATGGGTTACTTTTCTTCCCCTTTTCTTTTCAGGATGGTCACTAGGAAGGGAACCGAAAGACGTTAACATGGGGAGACAGACAAGTCTGCCACACAATCTTAATTTGGAGTAAAAGCATCAGTTGGAGCCACCCGTCCACTTGCACATCTTAGCATGCACCGAGGACGGTGCAATCTTTAAGTGTGGGGAGGTCGATACCGATCTCTATGGGTTAGTTATTTTCTTCGCAACACCAATATTTTATTTTCCTTGTTTGTCATTGTTGCATTTGCATGTTTGATTGCATATTTGTTTGATTTTTTGCATATTTTACCACTTGGTTGAAGTGATATTTTCTTTTTCAAGAAACTTTTTATAGCATTTCACTAATTTGATTTAAAGCTTTTTATTAAACTTGCTTGAAGAAATTTTAAACTAGAACATGTTTTAGAGCTCGAACACACAAAACCAGTGAGATTTTGAGCCTATTTGATTGGTTGCATTTTATCAACCAATATTTTATTTTTGGTATGTGTTGTTCTCTCTAAAATTGTGATCTTTGTCTTGCTTAATTCTATATTTCCATTATTTGATGTATGCATGCACTTATATGATTGAGGCCTTTGTTTCACTGAGCTTACATACACATATGGACTTACCTTTCATTATCCTTTGCAAACCAATTTTGAGCCTATTTTACCCCTTTGTGCTTTACTTTAGCTCATCACTAACTCTAAGCGGAAAATAATAATGTCCTTAATTTGAATCCTTGGTTAGCTTAGACTAGTGAGAGTTCTCATGAATTAAGTGTGGGGAAAGTGGGTTTTGAAACATTTGGTTTTGGAAATTAAGTATGTTAAACTTTTTTATGAAAATGTGAAAGAAATGTTTAGAATATGTTCATGCATTCAATAATTTAAATATATGCATTGAGAAAATAAAAGAGAAAAAAAATACATATAAAAAAAATAATAAAAAATAATAAAGTAGAAAAAGAAAAAGAAAAAGAGCAAATAATAAAAGGGGACAAAATGCTCCAAAGTAAATGGTGATAGCAATGCATATGTACTGTACTCAAAATTAGGATACATGAATATGTGGAAAACATGGTTAATGGATAGTTAGGTTTTGTATTTTGATTACATGGATTGTGTTAAGTTAGGTGAGTAGTTTAGGTTAATTAAGGATTCAGATTTTAGTCCACTTGGCCAAATACAATCCTACCTTGACCCTAACCCCATTACAACCCTTAAAAGACCTCTTGATTTATGTATTTGTGCATTAAACTTTTGTTGATTGATAGAAGAAGAGCAAGCCTTAGAAAGCAAGATTAGTAGAGAATTGAAAGAATCGAACCTTAAACACATGAGTGATTAGAGTGTATACACTTCCGGTGAGGGTTTGATGCTCGATTCTTTGTTCCCGGCTTTCATGAGCTATTTTCTTCTGCAAGTTCACTTGTACTTTACTTTGTGATTTGAATTAGTGAAATTCAGTACATATTTGTTCTTAAAAGATTTGTTTACTTTTAACCGAGTAGGTAGAAACATTTTGCATGTAGTTGCATTCATATAGATAGGTTGCATTTCATACATTCCACCATTCCTCTTCACTCCTTTATAGCTTCTCTTGAGCTTAGCATGAGGACATGCTAATGTTTAAGTGTGGGGAGATTGATAAACCACTATTTTATGGTTTATCTTGTGCTCAATTGAGTGGATTTTATCAATCTTTCATACAGTTATTCATAAAAAATGCATGGTTTTACAATTTCCTTCCTGATTTTGTGCTATGATTGAAAACATGTTTCTTTGGTCTTAAATTTATTATGTTTAATCCCCTCTTATTACCATTCGATGCCTTGATATGTGTGTTAAGTGTTTTCAGAGTTTATAGGACAGGAATGGCTTAGAGGATGGAAAGGAAGAATGCAAAAGTGGAAGGAATACGAGAAACTAAAGGAACTGCTAAAGCTGTCCAGCCTGACCTCTTGGTACTAAATCGACCATAACTTGAGCTACAGAGATCCAAATAAGGCAGTTCTAGTTGCGTTGGAAAGCTAACATATGGGGCTTCGAAATGATATATAATTTGTCATAGCGGATTTGAAGATAGGCGACGAGCACGCGTGGATTATGCGCACGCGTCACCTGGCGAAAACTCAATCCATGCGTACGCGTGGACGACGCGTACGCGTGACAATACCGCGACCTGTACGTATCAGAAATAACTAGGAGCAATTTCTGGGCTATTTTTGACACAGTTTTCGGCCCAGAAAACACAGATTAGAGGCTATAAAGTGGGGGAATTGATTCATTCATATACAACATTCATAATTCACAATCTTAGTTTTTAGATGTAGTTTTTTCTAGAGAGAGAGAGGCTCTCTCCTCTCTCTTAGGTTTCAGAATTAGGATTTCTCTTATTTTATGGTTATTTCTTCAATCCAGGTTCAATTTTCCTTTAATTTATGTTTCTCCTCTACTTTTATTTACTCTATTACTTTAGTTGCTCTATTTCACTTGCTAATTATTTATGTTGCCAAATTGGCTTATGAACTCTTCATGTTAGAATTGATTTTCTTATTTAATATAAATTGAGGTATTTTAGATTTAAGATTGTTTTCTTCTATTTATGATATAAATAATTTGGATTTTTCCCCTTTTGGCTTTGGAAAAGTAATTGGTGACACTTGAGTTGTCAAACTCAGTGGTTGATTGAAAATTGGAAATTGCTGATTGATTTGGATCCCTCTAAAGCTAGTCTTTCCACAGGAGTTTACTAGGACTTGAGGAATCAAGTTGATTGGTCCACTTGACTTTCTTTTATTTAGTAAGGGTTAACTAAGTGGGAGCAATAACAATTCTCATCTCACCTGAAAAAGATAACTAGGATGAGATTTCCGGTTCTCATACCTTGCCAAGAGTTTTTCTAATTATTAATTTATTTTTCTTGCCATTTAAATTACTTGCTCCCTATTTCAAAAACCCAACGATACTTTTCCATAATCAATAATAAATCATACTACCCTGCAATTCCTTGAGAGACGACCCGAGGTTTAAATACTTCGGTTATAAATTTTATGGAGTTTTGTTACTTGTGACAACCAAAGTTTTTGTACGAAAGGATTCTTTGTTGGTTTAGAAGCTATACTTTCAACGAGACTTTATCTGTAAAATTCTTTATCGACAGAAAATCCGTTCGTCAAAATGGCGCCGTTGCCGGGAAATTGAAATTGTGTGCCTTATTATTGGTTATTATAAATATTTTATTTTGCTATTTTATTTGCTTTTATTTTTGTTTTTAATTTTTATTAGCTACAATGAGTTCTCACCCTCGTCGCTTTGAGTTTGGTTCTAATGTTGTTGAAAGGAATGGAAACTATAACAGGAACATGTATCAAGGTCGGAACAATCAAAGATAGAAGGAGCCACGAGGATCTGATCAACCCTTTCGGCAACAACACTTTCCAAGGTACCAGGGATAGCGACCATTCTACGATGCACACCCAGACAATAGTTATGGTGGACCCTCTCGTGACAAACCACCTCCACCAAATCGCTATGGTCAAGAGCCATTCCGAGGTGCATACCAAGATGATAGATATGGTGAACCCCCTTCTGGTTACCAACAAGCCCCATCATATGCCTATAAACCGCCTCCTCAACATAGCTTTGAACCACCATACTCACAAGCCACTCACAACCATTCACCCCCATTTAACCTTAACCCCTATCCACCCCAATTCCAATCCAGTTACTCCCAAGAACCACCACTTCCATATGCACCATGTCCATATCCATCGACCCAAGAGTAACAGGATTGTCTTAAGGAAACCGTGGATAAATTTCATGCAACCCTTCATCAATTGGAGCAAGCGATAAATCGATTAACCCCCAGTACGAAGGAGACACTAGAAGCTCCGGTGGACAGTAAAGAGCATGACTTTGTACTAGAACAGGTAGAGGAAGCTGCAATTATCGAAGAAGAAGAATTGGTTGAAGACTTAGGAGACGCTGGACCTCCATGGGAATAAAGAATTGCGAAGAATTCCGCCAAGACATTTTCAACTGATGCTGAGGATAGTGCACAACTCCCAAAGCATATACCTTATGAAGAACTGGACGGAACAGATCAAAAAGCTAGTTTTCTTGGTAATGATGATCATAAATTAAGTTCTTCTAATGATGACCTTGCAGTCACAATTGAACTCTTTGAGCTAGAAGAATCTTCCCCGAGTGAATATGAGGATGATGTGGAGGTAGACTTTTCTCAACCTCCAACTTATGGCTTGGGTGATGAGGAAGAAATTGAAGACTTTGATCAAGACGAGGTTGCAATTGAAGAGATTTGTCAGGAAATGGAAGAATTCACAGAGGAGTACAAGGAAGTGGAGCTTGAAGAACCACTGAAAACACCTCTCCCACGACCATTACCACCCAATATAAACTTCAAGTGGATAAAATCCTTAGCCTTCATCTTTACTTTCCCACTTGAATATGGTGTGCTTGAAACAGATGGCCAGCTTAGAGCTCTTTGCGGCTTTAAGGGTAAGAGGGAGATGGTTAACAATAGAAGTTAGTATCCAAGGTTCAATACGGTCCCACGCTCCAAATGGAAGTGCAAGGATTGGTATAGAGCTCGATTGAATGAATTTCGGAAGAAGTTTGGGTATCTCAGTGGAAATTCAGGTTGTGTACTGCCCGATTGGAATAATGAAGATAACAGCGAAGATGGGTATAGCGCGACGCGCAAGCGTCGCTGACGCGTCCGCGTCATACGTGCATTCGAACAAAGAAGAAAAGAAGCAGAGAGTCACGCGGGAGCATGGATGGAGGAGTGCCTTAGGCAAAAACACGCCCACGTGTACGCATCCCTGACGCGTCCGCGTCACTTGAAAAATCAGCCTCCCACGCGTGCGCGTCACCTATGCGCATGCGTGACCCTGCGAAATCGACGTAAAGGGTTGTATGGCAGAGAGTTATGCTGGAGTGGGGCTGGAATGGTGCTGGAAGCACAAACCCCATAACGTGTACACGTCACCCACGCGTACGCATCATTTTTCAAAGTAAGGACATTCACGCATGCGCGTCCCTCACACGCACGCGTCACCCTAAATTTTGGCAATGTGCATATGAAACAGAGAGTTGTGTGTGCGAGGCTGCTCTCGCGCCAATAGCACAAGTCAGGTCACGCGTACGCGTCACTTGAAAATTGTGCCAACCACGTGAATGCGTGCTCCACGCGTCCGCATCGTTTGCGCCGCACAGTTTATCCAGATTAGCGCCAGAATTTCTATCTTTTCTTTCCTAATCCTAATTTTTTTCTTTTCCCTTCTTATTTCTTTCTTCTTCTTTCTTTCTTCCTCCTTTCTAACTTTCTTTTTCTTCATTCCTTTAACCTCTCATCCTTCTTCACTTTCATTCTATTTTACTTAATTTATTTGCATACTTTCATTCATTGCATTTTAATTTTGTGCATATTTTTATTTTCTTTTCTAAAGTTATTCTTTTTACATCGGTGTCACATGTTCTTATTCAACTGTTGTGTCTTTTCTGGTATTATTTTGGTACTCAGTGACTTGTTTTACATTGATTAAGTGATATTATTTATTTATCAAATGCCAATTTTTATGATAATTGTACCCCTCTTGCATTGATATGAACATATACTATCTTTCATTACCCACACTCTTCCCCATTGTTGCAATTCTTGCACTATTGATATGCCCTATGCTTCTACTATTTTCTCACTTGCATGTTGTAGCTACCATATAATTGAGACCCTCGTTATGTGGCATTAACCTACCCATACTTTATTTATTTTCTTATCTTTATTTCTAGGTTACTTTTCTTCCCCTTTTCTTTTCAGGATGGCCAATAGGAAGGGAATCGAAAGAAGTTAACATGGGGAGACAGATAAGTCTGCCACACAATCTTTAGAGAAAAAGCATCAGTTGGAGCCTCCCGTCCACTTGCACATCTTAGCATGCACCGAGGATGGTGCAATCTTTAAGTGTGGGGAAGTCGATACTGATCTCCATGGGTTAGTTATTTTCTTCGCAACACCAATATTTTATTTTCCTTGTTTGTCATTGTTGCATCTGCATGTTTGATTGCATATTTGTTTGATTTTGTGCATATTTTACCACTTGGTTGAAGTGATATTTTCTTTTTCAAGAAACTTTTTATAGCATTTCACTAATTTGATTTAAAACTTTTTTATTAAACTTGCTTGAAGAAATTTTATACTAGAACATGTTTTAGAGCTCGAACACACAAAACCAGTGAGATTTTGAGCCTATTTGATTGGTTGCATTTTATAAACCAATATTTTATTTTTGGTGTGTGTTGTTCTCTCTAAAATTGTGATCTTTGTCTTGCTTAATTCTATATTTCCATTATTTGATGTATGCATGCACTTATATGATTGAGGCTTTTGTTTCACTGATCTTACATACCCATATGGTCTTACCTTTCATTATCCCTTGCAAACCAATTTTGAGCCTATTTTACCCCTTTGTTCTTTACTTTAGATCATCACTAACTCTAAGCAGAAAACAATAATGTCCTTAATTTGAATCCTTGGTTAGCTTAGACTAGAGAGAGTGCTCATGAATTAAGTGTGGAGAAAGTGGGTTTGGAAACATTTGATTTTGGAAATTAAGTATGTTAAACTTTTTTATGAAAATGTGAAAGAAATGTTTAGAACATGTTCATGCATTCAATAATTTAAACATATGCATTGAGGAAAAAAAAAGAGAAAAAAAATATATATATAAAAAAATAAAAAAAATATAAAAATAACAAAGGAGAAAAAGAAAAAGAAAAAGAGCAAATAATAAAAGGGGACAAAATGCCCCAAAGTAAATGGTGATAGCAATGCATATGTAATGTACTCGAAATTAGGATGCATGAATATGTGGAAAACGTGGTTAATGGATAGTTAGGTTTTGTATTTTGATTACATGAATTATCTTAAGTTAGGTGAGAAGTTTAGGTTAATTAAGGATTCATATTTTAGTCCACATAGCCAAATACAATCCTACCTTGACCCTAACCCCATTACAACGCCCTTAAAAGACCTCTTGATTTGTGTATTTGTGCATTAAACTTTTGTTGATTGGTAGAAGAAGAGCAAGCCTTAGAAAGCAAGATTAGTAGAGAATTGAGAGAATCGAACCTTAAACACATGAGTGATTAGAGTGTATACACTTCCGGTGAGGGTTCAATGCTCGATTCTTTGTTCCCGGCTTTCATGAGCTATTTTCTTCTGCAAGTTCACTTGTACTTTATTTTGTGATTTGAATTAGTGAAATTCAGTCCATATTTGTTCTTAAAAGATTTGTTTGCTTTTAACTGAGTAGGTAGAAACATTTTGCATGTAGTTGCATTCATATAGATAGGTTGCATTTCATACATTCCACCATTCCTCTTCACTCCTTTATAGCTTCTCTTGAGCTTAGCATGAGGACATGCTAATGTTTAAGTGTGGGGAGATTGATAAACCACTATATTATGGTTTATCTTGTGCTCAATTGAGTGGATTTTATTAATCTTTCATACACTTATTCATACAAAATGCATGATTTTACAATTTCCTTCCTGATTTTGTGCTATGATTGAAAACATGTTTCTTTGGTCTTAAATTTATTATGCTTAATCCCCTCTTATTACCATTCGATGCCTTGATATGTGTGTTAAGTGTTTTTAGAGTTTATAGGACAGGAATGGCTTAGAGGATGGAAAGGAAGAATGCAAAAGTGGAGGGAATACGAGAAACTAAAGGAACTGCTAAAACTGTCCAGCCTGACCTCTTGGTACTAAATCGACCATACCTGAGCTACAGAGATCCAAATGAGGCGGTTCTAGTTGCGTTGGAAAGCTAACATCTGGGGCTTTGCAAAGATATATATTTTTCCATAGCTTCTCTGAAGATATGCAACGCGCAAACGTGGATCACGCGCACGCGTCACCTGGCGAAAACTCAATCCTTGCGTATGCGTGGACGACGCGTATGCGTGACAGTGCCGCGACCTGTACGTATTAGAAATCACTGGAAGTGATTTCTGGGCTATTTTTGACCAAGTTTTTTGCCCAGAAAACACAGATTAGAGGCTATAAAGTAGGAGAATCAATTCATTCATATACAATATTCATAATTCACAATCTTAGTTTTTAGATGTAGTTTTTCTAGAGAGAGAGGCTCTCTCCTCTCTCTTAGGTTTTAGAATTAGGATTTCTCTTATATTATGGTTATTTCTTCAATCCAGGTTCAATGTTCCTTTAATTTAGGTTTCTTCTCTACTTTTATTTACTCTATTACTTTAGTTACTCTATTTCACTTGCTAATTACTTATGTTGCCAAATTGGCTTATGAACTCTTCATGTTAGAATTGATTTTCTTATTTAATATAAATTGAGGTATTTCAGATTTAAGATTATTTTCTTTTATTTATGATATAAATAATTTGGATTTTTTTCCTTTTAGCTTTGGATAAGTAATTGGTGACACTTGAGTTGTCAAACTCAGCGGTTGATTGGAAATTGGAAATTGCTGATTGATTTGGATCTCTCTAAATCTAGTCTTTCCACAGGAGTTAACTAGGACTTGAGGAATCAAGTTGATTAGTCCACTTGACTTTCCTTTATTTAGTAAGGGTTAACTAAGTGGGAGCAGTAACAATTCTCATCGCACCTGATAAGGATAACCAGGATGAGATTTTCAGTTCTCATACCTTGCCAAGAGTTTTTCTAATTATTAATTTATTTTTCTTTCCATTTAAATTACTTGTTCCCTATTTCAAAAACCCAACGATACTTTTCCATAACCAATAATAAATCATACTACCCTGCAATTCCTTGAGAGACGACCCGAGGTTTAAATACTTCGGTTATAAATTTTATTGGGTTTTGTTACTTGTGACAACCAAAGTTTTTGTACGAAAGGATTCTTTATTCGTTTTGAAGCTATACTTTCAACGAGACTTTATCTGTAAAATTCTTTACCGAAAGAAAATCCGTTCGTCATTGCTCACTTGACTTTCCTTCAATTGTTAGAGGTTAACTAAGTGAGAGTAATTTACAATTTCCATCACAATTGACATTGATAATGAGGATAGGAATTCCGATTCTCAACCCTTGCTAGGAATTTTCTTAGTTGTTAGTGATTTCCTTATTATTTACATTCCTTGCTTATTAAACTTAAAACCCAAAAAGATACAATCTCATAACCAATAATAAACATACTTCCTTGCAATTTCTTGAGAGACGACCCGAGGTTTGAATACTTCGGTTAATTTTATTGGGTTTGTATTTGTGACAAACAATCTATACATTGATTGAGGTTTAATTGTCGGTTTAGAACTATACTTGCAACACAATATTTTTGTGAAAATCTTTACTGACATTTTTCCTCCGTCAGTGGCCTGTTGTTGAACCTATTCTGGTTTTTTCCACCTTGATTATTGTTGAAGCCTTACTGAGGCTTCTGTTGTTCCTTCCATGAAAGGTTAGGATGATTCCTCCATGAAGGGTTGTAGGTGTTTCCATAGGGTTCTCCCATGTAATTCACCTCCTCCATGGTGGGTTTATCAGGATCATAAGCTTCTACTTCAGAAGAAGCTTCCTGAGTGCTGCCAGCTGCAGCTTGCATTCCAGTCAGATGTAGAGAGATCATATTGACCTGCTGGGTCAAGATCTTATTCTGAGCCAATATGACATTCAGAGTATCAACTTCAAGATCTCCTTTCTTCTGAGAGACTCCATTGTTCACAAGATTTCTTTTAGAAGTGTACATAAACTGGTTGTTTACAACCATCTCAATGAGTTCTCTTACTTCTGCAGGCGTTTTCTTCAAGTGGAGTGATCCACCTGCAGAGCTGTCCAATGATATTTTGGACATCTTAGACAGACCATCATAGAAAATTCCTATGATAGACCATTCTGAGAGCATGTTAGGAGGATACTTCCTACTCAGTTGCTTGTATCTTTCCCAAGCTTCATAGAGGGATTCACCTTCTCTTTGTCTGAAGGTTTGAACTTCCAATCTGATTTTGCTCATCTTTTGAGGAGGAAAGAATATAGCCAAGAAAGCATTAACCGGCTTTCCCCAAGAGTCTAGGCTCTCTTTTGGTTGAGAATTCAACCATATCTTAGCTCTGTCTTTTACAGCAAAGGTTAAGAGCATAAGTATGTAGACCTCAGGATTTACTCCATTGGTCATAACAGTGTCACAGATTTGCAAGATTTCAGATAGGAATTGATGTGGATCTTCTAGTGAAAGTCCATAAAACTTGCAATTCTGTTGCAGAAGAGGGACTAACTGAGGCTTAAGCTCAAAGTTGTTAGCTCCAATGGCAGGTATAGAGATACTTCTACCACAAAAATAAGAGGTAGACATGGTGAAGTCACCAAGAACCTTTCTTGCCTCTCCTTCATGATTAGGCTCGGCCATGTCTTTAGCTTCCTGTTTGAAATTTTCTGAGAGGTTTCTTCTGGAGTGTTGTGCTTTAACTTGTTGTAAGCTCCTCTTTAAAGTCCTCTCAGGTTCAAGATCAAGATTAAAGAGAGGTTCTTTATCCCTGTTCCTGGTCATAAACAAGAAAAGAAGAAACCAAGAAAAGAGGAGAATGGGAGCTCTATGTTCAAGAACAGAGGACTCCCTGTGAGATGTGAAGAAAGAAGAGAAAGAAGAATGAAGATAGAAGAAGGAGAAGAAGAATTTGAATAAAGAGAGGAGAAGAATTAGAAGTAGAAAAGATAAACAAAAATCAAAATTTTTTTTTATTTTTGTTTTATTTATTTATGTAATTCGAAAACAAAGGTTAATGAATTAAAAATATTTGAAAATTAAATGATGAATTTTCAAAAATAGAAGAGAGAGATAGAAGAGAATTTTCGAAAATAGGAGAGAGAAGAACTAGTTAGAAACTTTTGAAAAAGAAGAGAGTAAACAACTAATTAAGAAAGATTTGAAATTAAGATAAGATAGAAGATTAGAAAAGATTTGAATTTAAAAATAATTAAAAAAGTCAACAAGATAAGATAAGAATTAAAAAGATTTGAAAAAGATTTAATTTTTAAAATTTAAAAGAAGTTAAGATAGAAAAGATAAGATAAGTTAGGTAAGAAAGAAAAGATAAGGAAGTTAAGAGAAGATAAATTTTTAAATTAAAAAGATTTGAAATTTAAATTTTAAATTTTTGAATTTGAAACAAGATAAGATAAAGATTTGAATTTTGAAAAGGTTTAATTTTTAAAATTTGAATTTGAAATAAGATAAGATAAGATTTTTAAATTTTTAAAGAAAGATAAAAAAATAAGATAAGATTTTGAAAAAGGTATGATTTTTAAAAAGATTTGATTTTGAAAAGATTTGAATTTTGAAATTTAAAACAAAGATAAGATAAGATAATGATTTTGAAATTAAAATTTGAAAAATTTGTTGTAATTTTTGAAAATTGCAATAAAAGATAAGAAAAGATATTTTATTTTTTTGATTTTTGAATTTAATGAAGAAAGAGAAAAACAACAAAAAGACACCAAACTTCAAATTTTTAGATCTAAGACACCTACTATGAAAAATTAAGAAGAAAAACACAAAGAGACACTAAACTTAAAAATTTTAAGATCAAAACAAAAAGAAAAACAAGAACACTTTTGAAGATCAGGAAGAACACCAAGAACAAAACTTAAAGAATTCAAAGAACACAAGAACATGAAAAAGACACCAAATTTAAAAATTTTGAAAACCAAAGGCAAAATTTTCGAAAAATTAAAGAAAATACACAAGAAGACACCAAACTTAAAGATTGACACAAGACTCAAACAAAAGACACCAATTTTGAATTTCTTTTGAAAAAAGACTCAAAGAATTCGAAAATTCAACCAAGAACACAAACAAAAGACTCAAACAAAAAAGAAAGGTAAAGAAAAGAGAATTTTTTTTTTTTGAAAAAGTTTTTGATTTTTCGAAAAAAAAGAAAAATAAAATGAAAGACTCTAACAAAATTAAAGACAATACCTAATCTAAGGAACAAGATAATTCGTCAGTTGTCCAAACTCGAACAATCCCCAGCAACGGCGCCAAAAACTTGGTAGCCGTACGAATCCCCACACTTCGTACAACTGAACCAGCAAGTGCACTGGGTCGTCCAACTAATACCTGAGCGAGTCAGGGTCGATCCCACGAGGATTTGAAGCAAGCTATGGTTATCTTGCAGATCTTAGTCAGGTGTGTAGGAGTTGTTGGCCTTTTGTTTAATTGCATAAAAGGAATAATGAGATTTGAACTAGGTTGACCTGTTTATAATGATAAGAAGATGGTTAAGGCTTGGAGATGCTTTGTCCTTCTAGATTAACTCTGGTCATACTGTCTTCTTCAATTGTGAATGATTTCTTCTATGGCAGGCTGTATGTGATTGTCGCTGGTTGAGAGGTTGACAATGCTCCTCCAGATCTGAACTCCAGGGTTAGTGTGGATCCATTCTGATTGAGGGTGAAGCTCCTACAGTCCATTCTCCTTAATGATCCTACTCAAAACGCCACAGACAAGATCAGATCTTCCGGATCAGAGAATGCTGTGCCTTTGGGTTCTAGCCTCTACCATAGAGACACTAATCTCCCCATACCTCGGCTGAAGTGGTATCTCGAGAAGACCCCAACGAAGTCGTGGATTAGCCGTCTAAGAGATGTATAATCAAGCTAGTGGTTCATTGCTTTCCAGTTACGTATTCACACGAACCCAAGAAGAATACGGGTGGTTGTCAGGCATGCGGTCTTATAATGAAGAACAAAGATGATTGTCACGGGTCATCCCATTCATCAAGTTGAAGAACAAAGATACATCTTAGAATTGAATCAAACATGGATTGAAGAGAAACAGTAATACTTTTATTAATTTATAAAACTCAGCAGGGATCCTCCCCTCAACCTAGGAGGTTTAGAAATTCATCCTGATAGAAAATACAATGTGAAAATGAAATATGGTAGATCTCCCCTTGAAGATAATGTAAAAGTTCTTTAAATACTAAGCTAATGATTAATGATTACATAAGAAAGGGTAAAACAGTCTTTTAGTGCTAAAATCCACTTCTGGGACCCACTTGGTGAGTGTTTAGGCTGAGTTTTGATGAGATCTATGTGCTCGGAGGCCTCTAGGGCATTGAACGTTGGCTACAGGGTCCTCTTTGGGCGTTTGGAGGCTAGTCTCCTCCTTTGGGCGCTAGATGCCTGGACTGGGGTAGATGGCTGGCATTGGACGCCAGTTTTGGGTCTTCAATTCTGAGACAAAGTATAGACTATAATACATTGTTGGAAATCTCTGGAAGTTAGCTTTCCATAACCGTTAAGAACGCTCCATTTGGACTTCTGTAGCTCCAGAAAAGATCTTTCAAGTGCAAGGAGGTCAAATCCGAACAGCATCTGCAGTGCTTTCTCTGTCTTTGAATCAGACTTTTGCTCCATCTCCTCAATTTCAGCCAGAAAATACCTGAAATTGCATAAAAACACACAAACTAAAAGTAGAATCCAAAAATGTGAATTTTACACTAAAACCTATGAAAATTTAATAAAAATTGAACAAAACATGCTAAAAACTATATGAAAATGATGCCAAAAAGCGTATAAAATATCCGCTCATCACATCCAAAGGAAATGAATCATCAATAGGAGTGACGTCCAAGAATTATTTGTGACTGACAACTACCAATTGTCTTCTTGCTTAGATTAGGTATTTTTATTAGTTTTTGTTTATTTAATTTATTCTTAGTTTTCGATTTTCTATTTTGCTTATTTTTCTTGATTTTTGAATTTTATCTTATTAATCTTCATATAATTTTTAATTTTAAGTTTGGTGTCCTGTTAAGGTTTTTCTTTTATTTTTATTTTTGAAAATTTTAGGGCTATTGTCCTTTTAGTTTTTGAAATTTTTTAAGGTATTTTCTCACTAGTTGTTTCGAATTCTTTTGGTTAATTGTTTACTTTGTTTTACTTAATTTCTTCTTTTTTGTTTTTACATAGGATATCTCACTGAGAGCTCTCTATACTTTGATATAGTGACTCCCACTCTTTCTTTGTTTCTTGTTGTTTATGAGCAGGAATAGGGACAAAGAACCTCATTCTCGAGTTTAATTCTGAACCTGAAATAACCTTAAGGCGGCGTTTGCAAGAAGCTAAAGGTTACAAAATCGGAGGGAATCTCAAGGAAAATTTTGAGAAGGAAGTTGAAGAACCCCCCATGACAGCTAATGGAGGGAATCTGAACGCTGAAGAGCAAGCAAGGAAGGTGCTTGGCTCATACACTGCACCCACACCTGACTTCTATGGGCGCAATATAGCCGTACATACCATTGGTGCCAAAAATTTCAATCTTAAGCCTCAATTGGTCACTCTGGTGCAGCAGAACTATCAGTTTCATGGACTCCCGCAGGAGGATCCCAACAAATTCATATCTGTCTTCCTGCAGATCTGTGACACTGTTAAGACGAATAAAGTGAACCCTGAGTTTTACAAGCTCATGCTCTTCCCTTTGCTATAAAGGACATAGCAAAGCAATGGCTTGATTTTAAGCCTAAGGAGAGCTTGGACACATGGGAGAAGATGGTCACTGGATTTCTGACCAAATTCTTTCTACCCCAGAAGCTGACTAAGCTTAGGGTGGATGTCCAGACCTTCATACAGAAAGATGGTGAGTCCCTCTAGGAAGCATGGGTAAGATACAAGCAGATGATTAGGAGATGGCCTCCTAACATCATTTCAGATTGGACTAGGTTGTAAATATTTTATGATGACCTCTCGGAGATGGCCAAGATGTCATTAGATCACTTTGCAGGTGGTCTCTACACATGAAAAAGACACCTGAAGAGGTAGATGAGCTTATTGAGATAATTGCCAACAACCAGTACCTGTACACTTCTGAGAGTAACCCTATGAACACTGGGACTACTCAAAAGAGAGGAGTCATGGAGGCGGATACACTAGATGCCATCTTGGCTAAAAACAAGATCCTGTCCCAGCAGATTAGCATGATCTCTCAACACTTGACTGGCATGCAAGTTTTAACAGTCAACCATCAAGATGCATCCTATGATATAACTAGAAGCTATATCCAAGGGGACGCTGGTGGCTATGCTCAACCCATTACTGAGCAAGTTAATTGGTGCACAGAATTGAACTCCACACAACTTATCTGGCAAGTGCACCGGGTCATCCAAGTAATACCTCAAGTGAGTGAGGGTCGATCCCATGGAGATTGTCAGATTGAGCAAGCAATGGCTATCTTATAGATCTTAGTTAGACGATTAGAAAAGATGGTTGTTTGTTTGAAAGCATAAATGAAATAATAGAGAACAAAATACCGGATGAATGTAAAAGCAATGATGGATAATTAGTTAAGGCATCGGAGATGCGTATTCTTTCCGGATTAACTTTTCTTACTGTCTACTTCAACAACAAATGATTCATTCAATGGCAGCCGTAATTGACTAACTCATGTAGCATCCTCATCAAGTTAGTCTCTTCTGAACCATAGCAGTCCACTATATCTGAGCAACTTATGTAGCATCCTCATCAAGTTAACTCATGGCTTCCCACCATAGTCGAAGTTGAAGACCTAAGCAATCCACTCCCCCTCGCGATTCTACTCAAAATGCCACAGACAAGGTCGGATCTTCCGGATCAAGGAAAGCTACTTCTCATACTCTAGCCTTGATGCCACAGAAACCTCAGTAGCCCACGGTCAACGAGATTATATGTCACATATCCAAAGTCGTCCAGGCATGCTCTTGGAGTCTGCAGTGCATTCTCTAGCTTGTTGTTCAATGCTATCCGGGCAGGACTCACACAGAACCCATGTAGAACAAGGATGATTGTCACGAGTCATCTTCAATTCATGAGGTGAAGAACAAAAATGCACAAGAGAATGGAATTACAGGCATATTGAAATAGAACAGTAATATTATTAATTCATGAGAATCAGCAGAGCTCCTAACCCTAACTTAGGAGGTTTAGTTGCTCATGTTTTTACAGAAAAATAGTGTAATGTTCAAATGGGGGAGGAAGAACTCTTTAAACATGGGTGATCTCTTCCTTAAATACGAATCTAATGACTAAGGATTACAAAAATAAGGTAGACTAGGTTGATAGTGCAAAAATCCACTTCTTGGGCCCACCTGGTGAGTGTTTGGGCTGATCTTGGGGTGACTCCCCGAGTTGGTACTCGATTTTGGGCGTTGGACACCCACTCTGCTTCTCTTTTTGGGCGTTGGCCACCAGCTGCTCCCTTTTGGGCATCCAACGCCAGGAATGGGGTTGGTAGCTGGAGTTGAACGCTAAGTTTGGACCTTAGATTCTAGAAATAAATATGAAATATTATATATTTCTGGAAAGCCCTGGATGATAGCTTTCCAATTCCGTTGAGAGTGCACCATTTGGACTTCTGAGGCTCCAGAAATGCTCCTTCGAGTGCATGGAGGTCAGAATCTAACAGCATTTGCAGTCCTTTCTCTGTCTCTGAATCAGACTTTTCCAAAACTCCTCAATTTCAGTCAGAATTTACCTGAAATCGTCATAAAACACAAAAACTCAAAGTAGAATCCAAAAAATGTGAATTTTTCACTAAAACCTATGAAAACATAATAAAACTTGAACAAAACATAACTAAAATGATATGAAAATGATGCCAAAATGCGTATAAAATATCCGTTTATCAGAACACTAAACTTAAACTATTGCTTGTCCCCAAGCAACAAAAAACAAAGTAGGATCGGAAAGAAGAGAAGGATGCAATAAATCTCAGAGTTTTTCAATGAAGCTCAGTTCAAATTGATGAGCAGGGGTTGTAACTATTCACTTCTGAACAGTTTTGGCATCTCACTATCCTTTGAAGCTCAAAAGTTTTGATGTCTTTAGGAATTTAGAATCCGGATGATATTATTGACTTTCTTAATTCAGTTCTTTTTTATTCTTGAACACAGCTTCTTTTAAAGCCTAGCTGTAACCCTAAGTGCTTTGTTTTCTAGTATTACCATCGGATACATAAACGCCACAGACACTTAACTGGGTGTAGCCTTTTGGATTGTGATTCAGCTTTGCTAGAATCCCCAGCCAGTGGTGTCCACAGACACTTGACACCTTCATACCACAAGGATATAGTTAGGGGAAGGAGCTCATTTGAACTTTTTAGGCCAAGATTTTTTTTCTTTAGACCCTCCTAACCATTGATGCTCAAAGCCTTGGACCCCTGCTGTTGCCTTTTGGTCTAAAGAGCTATTGGCTTTTTCTTTTTCTCTCTTTTTTTCGTTTTTTTTTTCTCTTTCTCTTTGCTTTTGCTGCTTTCTCTTGCTTCAAGAATCAATAATTGGATTTTTTAGATTACCAATAATACTTCACCTTTTCTATCATTTTTCAAGAATCAACATTCATTACTCCAACATCAAATATGCATTGTTTATTCATGCATTCAGAAAGTAAAAGTAATGCTACCACATCAATTAATTGGACTATTCTTATTATATAAGTCGAGTTCATGCATCTTGCTTCTTAAAAAATGAAATTTTATTCAAGTTCAATAGAATGATAAGAGGAATATTTTATATCTAATTGACAGAAGTAAAATAAAATAAAATCCTAAGAGTGATCATGCAATTCTTAAATTAAAAGACAGAGAAATTAAAATACTAAAATAAGACTTAGATAGGATGGAACTCAACCACCTTAGTCATGGTGGTCATTATTCTTTTTAGGGGATAACTTCGGACGCTTTAGCTCTTATAGTTCACGCCCCTGCTTCTCTTGTTCCTTAACTAGTTTGCAAAGCATGCTAGTTTGGTCCTTTTGCTCCTCTCTCAATTGATCCAGAGTGGATTGCAATTGTGCAACATATTCTTCTAGCTTAGTCCAATATTCAATTGGAGGATTATTCTATTCTTATTGAGGTTTAGGTGTCTTCCTTTTGGGATGCTCTTTCGATATTCTGGCACTTTTTATCACTACTTTAGTAATTGGGTTGTTTGCTGGGATACATGAATCCCTGTTAATTAGGACTCCAGCCTTATTACACAAGTGAGAGATAAGGTTTGGAAAGGCCAATTTGGCTTGAGTTGACATCTTGTTCCCCATCATGATGCAGTGAATCATCAAAGCTCTTTTAAGAGTGACTTCAGACCGATTGCTAGTGGAGAGAATGGAGCACCCAATGAAGTCCAGCCAGCACCTAACAAATGGTTTGAGGTCCACTCTTCTCAATTGGTTTGGTTTGCCTTTTGTGTCATTGATCCATTGAGCTCCAGGAAGACATATGTCCTCTAGGACTTGATCTAGCTTTGGATTGGCTTGTACCGTCCTATTAAAGGATTCTGGATCATCCTTTTATGGGGGTAATTTAAAGATCTCTCTCACCTTGTCAAGGTGAAAATAGAGAGTCTTTCCTCAGATCATGGTCTGAAAAGTATGGAACCCTTGTCCATCTTTCTTTTACTTATCTGTCATCCACAAATTTGTATAGAATTCATGGATCATTACTATTCCAATATTGGTCACAGGGTTTGCCAGAGTTTCCCAACCTCTCTTTCGAATCTGCTCTTGGATCTCCGGGTACTCATTTTTCTTTAATTTGAATCTGGCCACCGAGATCACTATCCTCTTGCTCATTATTTTGTAATAGTATTCCTCATGCAGCTTGGTGTAGAATATGAAGGGTTTGAAAACAGCTATTGGTGTTGGTAGGTCGTCTTTTTTCTTGCTTCTTGAAGTGTATCTGCCACTTTTTGGAGCCATGGAGTTCGAATGAATGAGAGAGCAAGGCTCTTTCCACACTAAACTTAAAAGTTTTGCTCATCCCTGAGCAAACAAAAAAGAGAGGAGAAAGAAGGCGAAGAGGAGAAGAAGAATTCGAATGGAGGATGGAGGAGCAAAGGGTGAGGTTTGGATTGTATATATAGAGGGAGGGATAGGGTGGGTTTTCAAAAATTAGATAAAAGATAATAAAGATATGATTCAAATTTTGGAAAAAGATAAGAAAGATAAATTTGAAAATTGTTAGAGTATTAAAGATATGGAAAAGATAAAGAAAGATAAGATAAAAGTTATTGAAGAGATGAAAAAGATTTGAAATTTTAATAAAAAATTTGAAAAAAATTGAAAAAGATATGAAATTTTGAAAAAGATTTGAAAAGGAATGCAAAAAAGATATGAAAAGGTTTTAAAATTGAAAAGAATTTGAAATTAAAAGGTGATGGTCAAAGATTCTTGTTTTAGAAGATATGATTAAAAAGATAAGATTTGTAAAAGATATGGTTCAAGAAAATCAAACCTCATTCCCTCATTTGGGCGTTGAACACACAGAGTATACCTATTATGGCATTCAATGCCAGGATCCTGCTTCTCATGGGCGTTGAACGCCCAGCCATTACTCCTTGGCTAGCATTCAATGCCAGCTTGCCTCTCCTTTTGGGGTGTTAAACGCCCAGCCAGTGCCCCCTGGCTGGCGTTTAACGCCAGCTTTGCTTTCTCTTCAGGGCGTTGAACACCCAGTAAGTGCTCCCTGGATGGCGTTCAACACCGACTTGGCATCCCTTCAGGGCGTTGAACACCCATCTTTCCCTTTGTCTAGCGTTCAACGCCAGCAAGGGGCTTCCTCAGGGTGCTTTGTTTTCAGTTCTGAACACTTTTGTCTCTGTTCTAAGAAGTAAACATGATCACAGACACCATAAAGCAAAGTAACAATTAAAGTTAATTGAAATTGAAGGAAAATTAAATCAAATGAGAATAAATGACACAATAAAATGCTATTAATAATTGGGTTGCCTCCCAACAAACGCTTCTTTACTGTCATTAGCTGGACTTTATTGTACTTAACGTAGTATAAGTGTAGATCTTTCTTGCTCCATATTGTCTCCAAGGTAATGCTTGACTCTCTGTCCATTAAGAGTGAGCCTTTTGTCGCGGTGTTTACCTTGGAGTTCTATTTGTCCATAGGGTGACACATTAGTGACCACGAAGGGACTTGAGTCTAGAGTTGAAGAGCAGGACATTCTGGCCTGGTTTAATTCAAAGACTCTGGAGGATATCTTCCTGTCATGCCATCTTTTAGTTTTCTCCTTATAGATTTTTGCATTCTCGAATGCAGCAAGTCGGAATTCATCCAACTCATTTAGTTAGAGTAATCTCTTTTCTCCTGCTACCTTAACATCAAGGTTGAGGAATCTGGTTGCCCAGTAGACTTTGTGTTCTAGTTCCACTGGTAAATGACATGCCTTCCTATACACCAATTGATATGGTGATGTCCCTATAGGGGTTTTGAAAGCTGTCCTGTATGCCCAAAGAGCATCATCCAGTTTTGTTGACCAATTCTTTCTAAAGGTGCTTACAATTCTTTCCAGGATTCTCTTTAGCTTTCTGTTGGAGACCTTAGTTTGCCAATTTGTCCACAGATGATATGGTATTGCCACTCTATGGTGAACGCCATAATGGTACAGAAGAGAGTCAAGCTGTCTATTATAGAAGTGAGTGCCTCCATCATTGATCAGTGTCCTTGGGATGCCGAATCTACTGAAGATCTACTTTCAGAGGAACTTCATCACTTCTGTTGCATCATTGGTGGGTGAAGCGACTGCCTCAACCCATTTAGACACGTAGTCTACTGCTACAAGAATATAGGTGTTCAAAAATGAGGGTGAAAAAGGTCCCATAAAATTTATTCCCCACACATCAAATAGCTCAACCTCCAGGATCCCTTGCTGAGGCATGTCATGACTGTGAGAAAGATTGCCAATCCTTTGACAACTGTCACAGTTACGGAGAAACTCTCGGGCGTCCTTAAAGATTGTGGGCCAGTAAAAGCCACTTTGGAGGACCTTGGTGGCTGTTCGCTCACCTCCAAAGTGTCTTCCATATTCTGAGCTATGGAAATGCCATAGGATCTTCTGTGTTTTCACTTCAGACATACACCGGCAGATTATACCATCCGAGCATCTTTTGAAGAGGTATGGTTCATCCCATAAGTAGTACTTTGCGTCATGCATGAGTTTTCGAGCTTGCTGTCTACTGTATTCCTTGGGGATGAACCTTATGGCTTTATAGTTTACAATGTCTACAAACCAAGGGGCTATCCGAATCGCAAAGAGTTGCTCATCAAGAAATGTTTTGGATACCTCAGTAGAGGGAAGCGCAGTTCCTGCTACTGGCTCAATCTGAGATAAGTGGTCTGCCACTTGGTTCTCTAACCCCTTTCTGTCTCTGATTTCTATATCAAACTCTTGTAGGAGTAGTACCCATCTTATCAGCCTTGGATTTGAATTCTTCTTGGTGAGAAGATACTTGAGAGTAGCATGGTCAATGTATACAATGACCTTAGACCCTATTAAATAGGATCTAAACTTGTCAATGGCATAAACCACTGCAAGTAGCTCTTTTTCTGTGGTAGTACAATTCTTCTGTGCATCATTTAGAACACGACTGGCGTAATAAATGACCTGTAGAAGCTTATCATGTCTTTGCCCCAAGACTGCGCCAATTGCATAGTGAAGAGAGGAACTTTTGCGTGGTCTAGAATTCAGAATAAATTTCCGTTGCAAGTACAGCTTCTAAACCAACAAAAATCCTTTCTTACAAATGTTTTGGTTGTCACAAGTAACAAACCCCTAAATAAATTGATAACCGAAGTATTTAAACCTCGGGTCGTCTTCTCAAGGAACTGCAGGGAGGTATGTTCTTATTATTGGTTATGAGTTTTGTAAATTGGGGTTTTGAAAGTAAGGAACAAGTAATTTAAATGACAAATAAAATAAATAAATAACTGTAAAATAAACTCTTGGCAAGGTATGAGAGTTTGGAATTTTTATCCTAGTTATCCTTATCAGGTGTGATGAGAATTGGATTTTAATCCCACTTAGTTAAGTCAAGTGGACTAATTAGATTGATCCTCAAGTCCTAGTCAATCCCTGTGGAACGACTAGCTTTAGAGCGATCTAGATTAATTAGGAATCTGCCAATTTCAACCACTGCTGAGTTTGACAACTCAAGTGTTACCAATTACTTAACCAAAGCCAAAAGGAAGAAAATATCTAAATTAAATTAAAAGCATTCATAAATAGGATAAAACAATCATAAACTAAAATACCTCAAATAATATTAATTAAGAAAACCATATGTAGCATGGAATAGTTCATAAATTAAATTGACAAAGTAATTAAAAAGGGAACATTGAACCTGATAAAGAGCTGGAATACTAACTTGAAATAATAAGAAATCCTAATCCTAAAACCTAAGAGAGAGAGAGAACCTCTCTCTCTAAAAGCTACATCTAAACTATGAAAAGTGAATAATTGGAGATCTCCCTCAATCTGGATGCATTCCTCCACTTCATAACCTCTAATCTGTGCCTTCTGGACTTGGATCTGGGCCAAAAAGGGCTTCAGAAATCACTGGGAGCGTTTTCTTTGGGTGGCTTTAAAATTTTTTTTTGGGTGGCTTTAAAGTTTTAGTGTTCCTCCTTGATGAAATGTTGTTAACTAACTAACATGTTATGTTCTATATACAAGGTGTGTGGATTGTTTTCATTCTATTAAAGTCTCTAGTTTACTTCCTTTTTATTTTCAATTTAAACCAAACTATCATATGCTAAAAGGGTAAACTATACTAATTAATCCACATATTCTATAACTAATAAGTTAGAATTGCAACTAAACTAACTGGCTAAAATATGAACTAAGGTACAAAATGCAGAAAATAGAGTAAAAAAACATGAAAAGAACAATGTATAAGTACTGAAAGATAAAAATAAAAATAAAGATAAAGATAAAAATACAGAAAAATAACCAAAATAAAATAAAAGAGTCTGTAGTGGTTCACCAAAAAATACGCCAGAGATGGCGACCTCCCCACACTTAAAATAAAGCATCGTCCTCGATGCTCACTCAAGCTGGGTGTGAAGGAGTGTCATCACTGGAAGGATGGGCTGCTGGAGTCTCGGTGGTGGCCTGAGGATCTGCAGACTGGATGAGCATAGGAGGATCTGTCTACTGTAGTGGAGGCTCTGACTGGATAGGAATCCCTGTATCGGCGGCCTGAATCTGCTGTGGCTCCTCCTGCTGTGACGCAGCCTGCTCCGGTCCAGCCTATGCAGCCAGGGTAGGTGTCTCCTCCTCGTGATCGTCCTCCTCCACCTCAGATGTATCAGAAGGGGTGTCAGGCTCGGAGGGGATGTCGCTGCCGGAACGGATCATCAACTTGACGTGCTCATAGCGTTGCTTGTTGCGACGCTCCATACGGTCCAAGCGGGTGAAGAGGCGATGCACCAAATGGTAAATAGGCTCAGGAGTAGCTGGAGGTGTAGTGGGTGGGGGTGGTGCAGCCGTGGAAGAAGAGGGGGCAGCTGAAGGTGTGGCTGTCTCATCAGAAGCAGTAAGGAATGAAGGTATGTAGCCTAAAGCCAGAAAGTTCCTGCTGTGAGGAATGATCTTCTTGCAGTCCGCAGCAGGTGGCTTCTCATCAACATCCTCCCAAGTCACGTCAGCTCGACGGCCTAGCTGGGTGACCAGGTAAGGGAAAGGGAGGGTGCCTCTGACATAGACCCTGGCCATATAGTGCCGAATGAAACGTGGCAGATACAAGTCCTTACCCTCCATCACACACCAGAGGAAGGTAATCATAGCAGCAGGCAGCTCCGTCTCATGAGTGCTCAGCCTAATAAAGTTACTCAGGATCTGGTGCCAGAGCTGAGCCTTATCATTCAAGTATATCCGCTTGATTTCTTTAGGCATGGTGGTGTTCTTACCCATGACCCATGGGACAGTAGGGTCAAGGGCTATCCTCTCCTTGACAGCATTCCAGTCGAATCTCAAAAACCTCATATCCTCTTCAGCCTTTTGGTAACCGTCAGGTTGATCTGACTTAGGCTGAAGGCGCAGAATATCCTCAATGGCCTCTTCAGTGACCAGTATCTATTTTCCTCTGAGGTGCACTGCATCCAGGGAAGTCTTGAAATAATTGCAGTAAAACTCTCTTACCCAGGAAGCATTGACCTCAGTCAAATTTCTCTCTAAGAAGAACCAGCCTCTTTATTTGATCTGATTGGAGGTATACTGCTGTAGTTCTTCTAGAATTTTCAAAGTGCTCTCCAGGTACAGATTTCTGGAGGTAGCAAATACTGGATACTTCAGCTCACAGTATCGATTTGCAAACTTAATTGGATCATTGGCAGGGAGGAGCTGGTCAGCCTTCTCCTGCGGGGTAAAATGCTTTTCCCGCCAGGAGTCATCATGCATAAGCTCCAGGAGAGACATAGAGGATTCACCTCTTTTCCATTTGCCAGTTGTTGCCTTTCCTTTTCCCTTTCTTTGAGGGTCAGACATCCTGAAAAAAATAGAAATCTAGGATATAATAGCAGAAATACAAGTAGGCAAATAACAAGATAAGCACAAAGTGGCAAAGGAGTAATAGAATAATGAAATGAGTTGAATAATTATGCATTTTGGATTGTTTCGGAGTTAAAAAGCTGAGATGAGAAATTTTAATCCAAAATGTAATATAAATAGAATTCATGTTAATTAGGGAAAACCATAATCATGCCTTGAGTTAAAAAGTAGAAGTAAGGAGTTAGTAAAAAAGCAGAGGGGGTTGTTAGAAAGTTAAAAGTGGTTTTAAATTGAAAAAGAGGTTAGGAAGCAAAAATCAGTGAGTTAGTAAAAAGAAAGTCAGAGTAAGTGGCATGATGATTGGTTTCTAAGTAACAAGAATTTCACAATTTGAAGCAACAGACAACTCATATTCAAGCAAGGAAATCAAGTTGTTGATGATTCATATAGATATACCAATAACAAAAATTTGAAATCAAATCGTCAATAATGTGATTTATTAACCGGGGAAACAAAAGGAATAAGAATGTTGGCCCGTGCATTCAGGAATTGGTTTGGTGAAAGCTAAGGAAAGCAAAATTGAAAATGTCAAAACCAATACATGAATGAGAATCAAAATGATTTACAGAAAATTGGGCAGCATTCCGGCTAAAATTGGATGATCCTGAAAAATAAACAGCAAGCAGAATAGTTCATATAAATTAAAATAAACTGCAAATAGATATAAATAATATGAACATGAAAGAGCAGTCGCAATACCAGCATGAACAGTAAGAACATCATATGAACAATACTTAGATCACAGCAACAGCAGAATTGCAAAAATTATAAAACAAGTAGCAAGAACAGCGCAATTAATCAGGCCTAAATCCACTAACCACATCCTAGCTACCTAACCACCTAGAATCCACTACAACATACATCTCTAACTAGCCTAAATTTAAACATAAACTGAAAAAAATATGCAAATAACTATGAATGAAAGAAAGGTGGCGTTCGGCGGAACCTGGTAGGCGTATGAACTAAGCTAAGGAACTGAGAGATGGCGGGGGTGCGGTAGCGGTGGTGCTGGGAGGGGCACGGTGGCGCGGCATCGGAACAGGGCTGCGCGGTTGCGGCGATTGGTGGCTGTTTGGTGACAGGGGGTTTCGGGTGGGGGTAATGGTGGAGAGGGGGTGCAGGAGGGAGGAAGGAAGGGGTGAGGGTGATGGTGGTGGGAGGCACGGCGGTAATGGCGCGGTGGTGGTGGTGGTCGCAGAGGGGGCAGCGGTGGTGGAGGGAAGAAGAGAAGAGAAAGAGAAGAAAGAGAGGGAAGGAAGAA
>NC_029792.2:90655830-90659257 GCF_000816755.2 Arachis ipaensis | reverse complement strand
GGGTGAGGGTGAGGGTGGTGGGAGGCGCGGCGGTGACGGCGCGGTGGTGGTGGTGGTCGTGGAAGGGGCAGCGGTGGGGGAGGGAAGAAGAGAAGAGAAAGAGAAGAAAGAGAGGAAAGGAAGAAGGGGGGTGGCGTCGCGGTCGTGGCTGGGTGGTCGACGGTGGTGCGGCCGGTGGAGGTGGTTGGGGTGGTGGTGATGGGCGCAGGGGTGGGTTGCAGAGAAGAAAAGGAGAAGAAGGAGAATGGGGGGCGCGACGGGGTAGGGTTTCGCGTCACTGGGGGTTAGTTAATTTGAATCCACGCGAATGCGTGGGGCATGCGGTCGCGTGGCTTTGATGGACGGGGAGGTTGACGCGATCGCATGGGTGATGCGATCGCATGGAATGGGTAAAAGGATGAATGACAATTCCAGCGTCGTTTCAGCGCAACTCTCTGTCTCCTTTGGGGTGTTGTGCAATCCACGCGACGCGAACGCGTCGCTCACGCTTTCGCGTGGGATGGGTTTTGTGCAAGTGACGCGTTCGCGTGATGGACGCGAACGCGTGGGCCGTGTGCTAAATGCACGACAGTCGCACGATTCCAGCCCAGATTTCTGGGCGTTGGATTTTTACGCCGATTTCCAGATCACGCGGCTGTGTGAATGACGCGGACGCGTGGGAGGTGTTTTTCGCAACTGACGCGAATGCTTTAGTGATGCGATCGCATCGCACACCTTCTTTTTTTTTATGCAGGTATGCAATTATGCAGTATGCAATGCTAAATGCAAATATTATGAATAGCATCCAGGTTCAATAAAAATACTATAACATAAAATCAAACAGTACGAAATAAAAATTAAAAAAGAAACGACCATACCATGGTGGGTTGTCTCCCACCTAGCACTTTTAGTTAAAGTCCTTAAGTTGGACATTGGATGAGCTTCCTGTTATGGCAGCTTGTGCTTAAATTCATCCAGAAATCTTCACCAATGTTTGGAATGCCAACAGCCTCCGGGATCCCAAACTAGGCATGTGAAGCTTTTGAGTAGCTTCAAACAGGTCCTCAGGCTCCCGGGGTGACGAATGTCAGAATAGATTCTAGGATCCTAAACCTTGCTGTTAAATCCGCCTTCGTCTTGATCTATATTTTTCCATCCGAGCAGTTTAGAAATTAGATTCTCACCAAGATGACCAAACATTTTCCGAGATCCATTCGATTGAACATGAGACCAATCCGTGCACTTCGAGTTGAAGCGAGGAACCTTATTGAACCTTGTGCACCAGCTCTGAGTACGAGCCATTTCCCTCTTACTCTTAAAGCCGCAAAGAGCTCTAAGCTGGCCATCTATTTCAAGCAAACCATATTCAAGTGGAAAAATAAAGTTAAAGGTTAAGGATTGTACCCATTTGAAGCTTGTATTGGGTGGTAATGGCCTTGGAATAGGTGTTTCCAGTGGTTCTGTAAGTTCTACTCCCTTGTAATCTTCTGTGAATTTCTCCACTTCCTTGCAAAATTCTTCAAATGCAACATCGTCCTGATTAAAGTCTTCTATGTCTTCCTCATCACTCAAGTCATAAGCTGGAGGCTGAGAGAAATCTACCTCCGCATCATCTTCGTATTCACTTGGAGAAGATTCTTCAATCTCGAAGAATTCACTTGCGGATGCAAGTTCATTACTAGGAGAACTTGACTTGAGATTGTCATTATCAAGGAAACTGGCGTCTTGGGTCATTCCATCTAGTTCTTCATAAAATAGCTGCCTTGGGGTTTGTGCACTATCCTCCTGAGCATCAATTGTAACGTCCTTGACAGAATTCTTCGCAACTCTGGGTTCCCATGGAGGTTCATCATCTCCTAAATCTTCAATCAGTACTTCTTCTTCTTGGGTAATTTGAGCTTCCTCCAATTGTTCCGGAACAAAGTTATGCTTATTACTGCCCTCTAGGGTTTCTAGTGTCTCCTTCATGCTACGTTCGTCATTAGATTCTCCACATAAAGCTATTGGAGTTCCTTGAGGGTTTAAACATCTGGAAGATAATTGATGTATTGCTTGCTCCAGCTGATGAAGGGTTGTATGAAGTTGATCTACTGTTTCCTTGAGAAGAGCCTGTCATTCTCGATGTGATGGATTTGGACACGGTACATAGGGAAGTGGTGGTGTTTGGGAGTAATTGGATTGGAATTGGGGTAGATAAGGATCGTATGGTGGTGAATGGTGAAAAGGAGCTTGTGAGTGTGGTGGTCCAAAGTTATGTTGAGAGGATAGTCTATAGGCACAGGGTGGGGCTTGTTGGTAGTTACAAGGCTGTCCACCATATCTATTAGCTTGGTTTGCATTGTATAATGGTCTTTGTCCATGATATCTTGGAGGGTGTTGTTGCCTAAAGTGTTGATCAAATCCTCTCGGCTCCATCCATCTTTGATTGCTTAGACCTTAATGCATATTCCTGTTATAGCTTTCACTCCTTTCAACAATATTAGAACCAAACTCAAAGCGAGAGGGGTGAGAATTCATAGTGGCTAAAAAAATAAAAAGGGAAAAACAAAAACAATTAAACAAATAAAAGAAAAATATTTACAATAACCAATAATAAGGCACACAATTGCAGATCCCCGGCAACGGCGCCATTTTGAAGAGAGGAACTTTTGCGTGGTCTAGAATTTAGAATAAATTCCCGTTGCAAGTACAGCTTCTAAACCAACAAAAATCCTTTCTTACAAATGTTTTGGTTGTCACAAGTAACAAACCCCTAAATAAATTGATAACTGAAGTATTTAAACCTCGGGTCGTCTTCTCAAGGAACTGCAGGGAGGTATGTTCTTATTATTGGTTATGAGTTTTGTAAATTGGGGCTTTGAAAGTAAGGAACAAGTAATTTAAATGACAAATAAAATAAATAAATAACTGTAAAATAAACTCTTGGCAAGGTATGAGAGTTTGGAATTTTTATCCTAGTTATCCTTATCAGGTGTGATGAGAATTGGATTTTAATCCCACTTAGTTAAGTCAAGTGGACTAATTAGATTGATCCTCAAGTCCTAGTCAATCCCTGTGGAACGACTAGCTTTAGAGCGATCTAGATTAATTAGGAATCTGCCAATTTCAACCACTGCTGAGTTTGACAACTCAAGTGTTACCAATTACTTAACCAAAGCCAAAAGGAAGAAAGAAGAAAATGTAAATTAAAAGCATTCATAAATAGGATAAAACAATCATAAACTGAAATACCTCAAATAATATTAATTAAGAAAACCATATACCATATGGAATAGTTCATAAATTAAATTGACAAAGTAATTAAAAAGGAAACATTGAACCTGATAAAGAGCTAGAATACTAACTTGAAATAATAAGAAATCCTAATCCTAAAACCTAAGAGAGAGGAGAGAACCTCTCTCTCTAAAAACTACATCTAAACTATGAAAAGTGAATAATTGGAGATCTC
>NC_029792.2:90609051-90654690 GCF_000816755.2 Arachis ipaensis | reverse complement strand
TACTGTTTCCTTGAGGTGAACCTCTGATTCTTGGGGTGATAGATTTGGACGTGGTATATGGGGAAGTAGTGGTATTTGGGAGTAATTGGATTGGAATTTGGGTAAATGAGGATCATATAGTGGTGAATGGTGAAAAGGAGCTTGTGAGTGTGGTGGTCCAAAGTTATGTTGAGAGGATAGTCTATAGGCACAGGGTGGGGCTTGTTGGTAGTTACAAGGCTGTCCACCATATCTATTAGCTTGGTTTGCATTGTAGAATGGTCTTTGTCCATGATATCTTGGAGGGTGTTGTTGCCTAAAGGGTTGATCAGATCCTCTTGGCTCCATCCATCTTTGATTGCTCTGTCCTTGATGCATGTTCCTGTTATAACTTTCACTCCTTTCAACAATATTCGAACCAAACTCGAAGCGAGAGGGGTGAGAATTCATAGTAGCTAATGGAAGTAAAAAGGGAAAATAAAGACAAATAAACAAGTAAAAGAAAAATATTTACAATAACCAATAATAAGGCACACAATTGCAGATCCCCGGCAACGGCGCCATTTTGAAGAGAGGAACTTTTGCGTGGTCTAGAATTTAGAATAAATTCCCGTTGCAAGTACAGCTTCTAAACCAACAAAAATCCTTTCTTACAAATGTTTTGGTTGTCACAAGTAACAAACCCCTAAATAAATTGATAACTGAAGTATTTAAACCTCGGGTCGTCTTCTCAAGGAACTGCAGGGAGGTATGTTCTTATTATTGGTTATGAGTTTTGTAAATTGGGGCTTTGAAAGTAAGGAACAAGTAATTTAAATGACAAATAAAATAAATAAATAACTGTAAAATAAACTCTTGGCAAGGTATGAGAGTTTGGAATTTTTATCCTAGTTATCCTTATCAGGTGTGATGAGAATTGGATTTTAATCCCACTTAGTTAAGTCAAGTGGACTAATTAGATTGATCCTCAAGTCCTAGTCAATCCCTGTGGAACGACTAGCTTTAGAGCGATCTAGATTAATTAGGAATCTGCCAATTTCAACCACTGCTGAGTTTGACAACTCAAGTGTTACCAATTACTTAACCAAAGCCAAAAGGAAGAAAATGTCTAAATTAAATTAAAAGCATTCATAAATAGGATAAAACAATCATAAACTGAAATACCTCAAATAATATTAATTAAGAAAACCATATGTAGCATGGAATAGTTCATAAATTAAATTGACAAAGTAATTAAAAAGGAAACATTGAACCTGATAAAGAGCTAGAATACTAACTTGAAATAATAATAAATCCTAATCCTAAAACCTAAGAGAGAGGAGAGAACCTCTCTCTCTAAAAACTACATCTAAACTATGAAAAGTGAATAATTGGAGATCTCCCTCAATCTGGATGCATTCCTCTACTTCATAACCTCTAATCTGTGCCTTCTGGACTTGGATCTGGGCCAAAAAGGACTTCAGAAATTGTTGGGAGCATTTTCTGTAATTTCGGGTGCGTGGCGTCTGTCACGCGTCTGCATGGGTCACGCGGTTGCGTCATCTGGAGTTTTCCTTGTCATGCGTTCGCTTCGGTCATGCGTCCGCGTCATCTGTGTTCTACTCATGGCGCGCGTCTGCGTCAGTCACGCGTTCGCGTCTGCGTCAGTCACGCGTTCGCGTCGCTGCCTTTTCGCGCTGGGCATGCGGCCGATCGTCCATGCGTTCGCGTTGCTGCCAGTTTCTTCAAAACTCCATTTTGTGCTTTCCTTCCATTTTTTTATGTTTCCTTTCTATTCTTTAAGTCATTCCTGCCTTAGAAGATCTGAAACTACTTAACACACAAATCACGACATCGAATGGTAATAAAAGGTAATTAAAATAAATAATTTCTGAAACATAGGAAACATGTTTTTCACATATATCACATAATAAGGAAGGGAAAGTAAAACCATGCAATTTACATGAATAAGTGGGTGAGAGATTGAATAAATCTCTTGAATTGAGCACAATATATATCATAAAATATGAGTTTATCACATAGTCACTAGTATCACACATCAGTTTAAATAGCAAGTCCTAGTTGAGTGCAGGAATAATGGGTGTAGTGATAAACTTGGCCTTTAGAGTTTCAAAGGCATGCAGACACTCCCTATCAAAGACAAATGGAGTGTCAGTGGTCAACAGGTTACACATGGGCTTTGCAATTTTCGAAAAATCCTTTATGAACCTCCTGAAAAATCCTGCATGTCCTAGGAAGCTTCTGATTGCCTTTACATTATTGGGTGGTGGTAATCGTTCAATTACCTCCACCTTAGCTTGATCCACCTCTACCCTTTGTTTGAAATTCGATGTCCAAGAACAATTTCTTCAGTTACCATGAAGTGGCATTTTTCCCAATTTAAAACCAGGTTTGTTTCTTGGCAATGTTTCAGAACTAGGGCTAGATTGTCAAGGCAGGATTCAAATGAATCTCCAAAGATAAAGAAGTCATCCATGAACACTTCAAGGAAATTTTCCACCATATTAGAAAAAATGGAGAGCATACACTTCTAAAAGGTGGCAGGAGCATTACATAAGTCAAATGGCATTCTTCTGTAAGCAAACACTCTATATGGGCATGTGAATGATTTCTTTTCTTGATCCTGTGGATCCACAACAATTTGATTGTAACCAGAATAACCATTCAGGAAATAATAGAACGTATGCCCTGCTAGCCTCTCTAGCATCTGATCTATGAATGGTAAAGGAAAATGATCCTTCCTTGTGGCGTTATTGAGTCTCCTGTAATCAATACACATACGCCACCCTGTAACTGTTCTTGTGGAAATCAGTTCATTCTTTTCATTGTGAACCACTGTCATTCCGCCCTTCTTGGGTACAACTTGGACAGGGCTCACCCAGGGGCTGTCCGAAATAAAAAAAATAATCCCAGCCTCCCAGAGTTTTGTAACTTCATTTCGCACTACTTTCTTCAGAGCTGGATTCAGTCGCCTTTGTGGTTGCACCACATGTTTGGCGTCATCTTCCAGCCGGATTTTATGCATGTATTGGGTTGGACTAATGCCTTTAAGGCTACTTATGGTCCACCCAAGAGCTGTCCTGTGTACCTTTAGCACTTGGATCAGCGCTTCTTCTTCCTGTGGTTCTAAAGCAAAGCTTATAATCACAAGATAAGTGTCCCCATCTCCTAGAAATGCATATTTCAAGGATGATGGTAATGGCTTGAGCTCGAGTTTGGGAGGCTCACCTTCTTCTTTAGGAGCCTTTAAGGTCTCCTTCCTTTCTTTTGGCACCTCTAAATTAAGCTCGGCATCATAAAGGAGGTCCTTCAGTCTTTCTTTGAATCCTTTGATTGTATTTACTTCTTCCACTAGCGCATCAATGATATGAATGCTCATGCATTTCTCTGGGTTTCTGGATGCTGCATAGCTTTAACAGCATTCAGCATGAATTCATCTTCATTGACTTTTAGGGTTACTTCCCCCTTTTTGAACGTCAATGAAGGTCTGTCCCATGGCTAGGAAGGGTCTTCCTAAAATGAGGGATGCACTTTTGTGCTCATCCATCTCTAGCACCACGAAGTCTGTGATGGCATATAGGGGTTGGCTTGACTTCTTGAGTTAAGCAGAGCTGTTTTATTAATGATGCAGGCATTATATTAATGCTTGCTCCAAGATTACATAGGGCCGTTCTTATGCAGGCGTCCCCTAGGGTTTGGGTATCATGAAGCTCCCAGGATCCTGAAGTTTTTCTGGTAAGTTCTTCTAGATTTCTGCACTACATTCTTTAGTGAGGAGGACTATTTCTACCTCTCTCCAATCTTTTTTCTGACTTAATATGTCTTTCATAAACTTAGCATAAGAAGGTATCTGTTCTAGAGCCTCTGTAAAAGGGATCTTGATTTCTAACATTTTGAGGTAGTCTGCAAAGCGGACAAACTGTTTATCTTTTTTTGCTTGACAGAGCTTTTGGGGAAATGGCATCTTGGTCATGTATTCATCAACCTTAGTTGATGTAGGTTGAGTGCCTACAGTACTGGAAAAGGGGTTATTGGCTTGCTTAGGAGGGGTGTTGTCAACACTTGTTTGTGTCTGATCACCCATATTTGGGCATTCAACACCCTTGCTGCCCCCTTCCTAGCATTGAACGCCAGAAGTACTGCTCCCTTCTTAGAGTTGAATGCCAAGAGTATTAGCCCCTTCTAGGCGTTGAACGGAAATGGCACTCCTCCCTGGGCGTTTAACGCCCTCAGAGTTATCTTCTGTCAGCCTTTCCTCTCCTTGTCTTTTGTTATTCTGAGGCTGGGTGTTTAAGGTTTTTCCACTCCTTAGTTGGATAGCATGACACTCTTCTTTTATCTATTTAGATAATTGATGCCTCATTTGACTCAGCTGTGTCTCTATATTCCTATTGGAAGCCTGAATTTCTTGCAAAGCCTCTTGCAATTCTAACAACTGTTGTGCAAGGGCCTGTAGTTGCTGAGTCAATGGGCCATTTTATTCTGGAGGGTTAGATTCAGTAGATACTACTTTTACCTCTCCTTTTATAGAAGTCTCACAAACTGAGTACAGATGCTGTTGGTGGCAACTGTCTCAATGAGTTCGTGAGCCTCTTCAATTATTTTCCTCATGTGTATAAAACCACCAACAGAGTGGTCTAAAGACATTCTAGCTACGTCTGTGAGTCCATAATAGAAGATGTCTAATTGCACCCATTCTAAAAATATTTCAGTGCGGTATTTTCATAACATCATTCTGTACCTCCCTCAGGCGTCATGAAGAGATTCATTTTTCTTTCGTATGAAGCCTTGGATGTCCAGCCTTAGCTGGGTTAACTTCTTTGGAGGGAAGTATTGATTCAAAAACTTGTCTACTAGTTGCTTCTAAGTTTTCAAACTAGATTTGGGCTAGTTATCCAACCATCTCTTTGCTTGGCCTCTTACAGCAAAGGGACAGAGCAGCAATCTGTAGACATCCTGATCCACTCCTTTAGTGTGTACTGTGTCAACAATCTATAAGAACTTTGCCAGGAATTTAGTGGGTTCTTCCTGTGGAAGTCCAGAACACTAGCAGTTTTACTGCACCAGAGTGATTAACTGAGGGTTTAGCTCAAAATTGCTGGCTCTAATAGGGGGTATACTAATACTTCTTCTGTAGAAGTCAGGAGTAGGGGCCGTATAGGATCCCAATGTTCTTTTGAACTATTCATTCCCATTTGGGTCCATGGTGAACTCTTCCTGTTCTTGTACACTCAGGCAAGAAACAAGGAAATAGGAAGGTGGGTGTCTCTATGTCAGGGTATAGAGCACCTCTAGTGAAATGTCCTTGGAAGGACAAGAAGAATGGAGGTAGAAAGAGATGGAATCCAAAAATTAGAAGTAAAATGGGAAACTAGAATTTAAACATTTTTGTCTTTATTTTATTTATTTAAATAAATTCGAAAGAAGGAAAGAAATTAGAAGCTAAGATAACTAATTAACTAAGCAGATTTTAAAATTAATTGTAGTTTTTGAAAAAAAATAAAGAGAAAGTAGTTAGAAGGTTTTGAAAAAAAAAAGAAATAGAAAGGAAATAGAAAGAGAATAAAACAAAACAAGTAACTAACTAATAAACAAGAATTGGAGATCAAAGATTTGATTTTAAAATTTAATTTTAAAAGAAAGTAAAAATTTGGAATTTAAAAGTTTTAAATTTAAAAAGGTAAGATAAGAAGGACTTAAAGTTAGAAGATATGATAAAGATTTGAAAAAGATTTGCAAAGATAAGATTTGAAATTTGATTTTTGAAAAAGATTTGATTTTGAAAATTAAATTTTAAATTTTAAATTTTAAAATTGAATTCTTAAAATTTGAATTTAAAGATAAGATAGGATTTTTGAAATTTAGATAAAGATAAAAGAAAAGAATTGAAAAAGATATGAAAATATAAGATTTGAAATTCAAAATTTAAACTTTACAAACAAGAAAACACCAAACTTAATTTTTTTTTAAATCAAGATAAGAAAAGATAGTTAAGATTTTCAAAATTTTAAAGAAAGATAAAAGAAAAAAATTTTTGGATTTTCAAAATATAAGGAAAAAGAAAAACAACTAAAGGACACCAAACTTAGAATTTTAGAATCAAGCGACACTAATTTTTGAAAATTAAAGAAAAAACAACTAAGAGACACCAAACTTAAAATTTTAGAATCAAACAAAGAAAAACACCAAGAACAATTCGAACTCAAGAAAGAACACCAAGAAAATTTTCGAAAAATTAGAGGAAAGAAAAACACAAAAATGGACACCAAACTTAAAAACTGACACAAGACTTAAACGAAGAAAAAGATTACTAAAGAAAAGAAAGGGTTTTGAAAAATTTTTGAAGAAAGAAAACAAAAGACACAAACAAAAGAGCAAATAAACCTTAAAAAGTACCTAATCAAAGCAACAACTTAACCGACCAGTGCACTGGATCATCCAAGTAATACCTTAGGTGAGTGAGGGTCAATCCCATGGAGATTGTCAGATTGGGCAAGCAATGGCTATCTTGTAGATCTTAGTCAGACGATTAGAAAAGATGGTTTTTTATTTGAAAGCATAAACGAAATAATAGAGAACGAAATATTGAATTAATGTAAAAGCAATGATGGATAATAGTTAAGGCTTCGGAGATGCGTATTCTTTTCGGATTAACTTTTCTTACTGTCTACTTTAACAACGAACAATTTATTCAATGGTAGTTATAATTGACTAACTCATGTAGCATCCTCATCAAGTTAGTCTCTTCTGAATCATAGCATTCCACCATATCCGAGCAACTCATGTAGCATCCTTATCAAGTTAAGATCTAAGCAATCCAAGGTAAAGACCTAAGCAATCTACTCCCCTTCGCAATCCTACTCAAAACGCCACAGACAAGGTCTAATCTTTCGGATCAAGGAATCCTGCTTCTCATACTCTAGCCTTGACGCCACAAAAACCTTAGTAATCCACGGTCAACGAGATTATATGTCACATATCCAAAGTCGCCAAGGCACGCTCTTAGAATCCGCAGTGCATTCTCTAGCTTGTGGTTCAAAGCTATTCGGGCAGGACTCACACGGAACCCATGTAGAACAAGGATGATTGTCACGGATCATCCTTAATTCATGAGGTGAAGAATAAAAATGCACAAGAGAATGAAATCACACGCATATTGAAATAGAACATTAATATTATTAATCCATGAGAATCGGTAGAGCTCCTAACCCTAACTTAGGAGGTTTAGTTGCTCATGCTTTTACAAAAAAATAGAGTAATGTTCGAATTGGGGAGGAAGGATTCTTTAAACATGGGTGATCTCTTCCTTAAATACTAATCTAATGACTAAAGATTACAGAAATGAGGTAGACTAGGTTGATAGTGCAAAAATCCACTTCTTGGGCCCACTTGGTGAGTGTTTAGGCTGAACTTGGGATGATTCCATGAGTTGGTACTCCCTTTTGGGTATTGGACGCCCACTCTGCTTCCCTTTTTGGGCGTTGGATGCTAGCTACTCCCTTTTGGGCATCCAATGCCAGGATTGGGGTTGGTAGGTAGCGTTGAACGCCAGTTTTGGACCTTCGATTCCAGAAATAACTATGAACTATTATATATTGTTGGAAAGCCCTAGATATTATCTTTCTAATTCCGTTGAGAGTGCATCATTTGGACTTCCGTAGCTCTAGAAATTTTCCTTTGAGTGCATAGTGGTCAGTATCTGACAGCATTTGCAGTCCTTTCTCTATCTCTGAATAAGACTTTTCCAAAACTCCTCAATTTCAGTCAGAATTTACGTGAAATCATCATAAAACTTGAAAACATATGAATTTTATCAATTTTGCACTAAAACCTATGAATTTTGTACTAAAACCTATGAAAACATAATAAAACTTGAACAAAACATAACTAAAATGATATGAAAATAATGCCAAAAAGCGTATAAAATATCCGCTCATCATTAATTACATGGAAAATTCCTCTAGAAACCCCAACAATGATCCCTATGCTAATACTTTCAATCAGGGATGGAGGAATCACCCTAACTTTTCATGGAGGGAGCATCTACAAAGACCCCAGCAAGGCTTGCACAATAATCAGGGTGGAACCAATCATAATAGGTCTAACAATAGGCAGTTCCTCCCCTTTCAGCAACAACAAAGACCCTCTTAAGACAATTCTGACTTGGCCACAATAGTCTCCGAACTTTCCAAGACCACTCACAGCTTTATGCAAGAGACAAGAGCTTCAATTAGAAACCTGAAAGTACAAGTGGGTCAGTTGAGCAAGAGGACACCTGAGAAACCTCCTAATACTCTTCTAAGTAATACAGAGGTAAATCCAAGAGAAGGGTGAAAGACCCTGATTATGAGCAAGGAGGCCGAACCTAGAGAGATGCATGCTAATGAGAAATTAAAGGAGAAAAAGGTGGAAGAGGAGACTGGAAGTACAGTATTGCACGCCCCAGTGGTGGCGAAGGAGCCTAAAGTACAACACCCTCAGACACTGCAAGAGGAGACCAAGGATGAGCAGCTAACTCAATTCTTGAAAGACTTTAAAAATTTGCATATCAATATTCCTTTATTGAGGTATTGGAGAAGATGACTCCCTACATGGCCTGCTTAAAAAGCATACTCTCTGAAAAGACAGCCTTAAAGGGAAATGAAACTGTGGTTCTGACTGAGGAGTGCAGTGTATTAGTGCAGAAGAAGCTGCCTCTGAAACTGCTGGACCCCGGAAGCTTCCTGATTCTCTGTACCATAGGGACCAACACATTTGAGAAGGTATTGTGCGACCTTGGATCAAGCATAAATCTGATGCCTCTTTCTATGATGATGAAGCTGGGGATACAAGAGGCGCAGCCTACAAGAGTCTCACTGGAGATGGCGGACAAGTCCCTGGAAAGGGCATATGGAGTGGTGGAGAATGTCTTAGTAAAGGTTAAAGGCCTTTACCTCCTTGCAGACTGTGATACTTGATACGAGAGAGGACACAGACAATTCCATCATCCTAGGAAAGCCATTTCTAGCCATAGCAAGAGCACTAATTGACGTTGAGAGAGGAGAGTTATACCTGAGGATGCATGAGGAATATTTACTGTTCAAAATTTTAAAACCTTAACCTTTCTCAGACAAAGGTGGTACTAGCATGCAGAGCTCAGTGGTCAAACCTTCTCACTCGGTGAAAAGCCATACAGTAACCCCTGACATCAAACCTAATTTTGGTGTTGGGCATTCACTGACCACTAATGATGGAGGAGGCCCCAAGAAGAAAGTACCCAAAGACTTGAGGAAGAAAAAGATTCCTACGTACTGAGGACTTCTCTCCTGGGATGAGAGTAGTCTTCACAAGAAGTTCAGTCATACCACACACTGTGAACAGAATCCTGTCTCTGGAGCATGTTAAACTAATTCATGAGAGCACAAGGAGGAAGTTCACAATGAGGGGTGAAGATTTGAGCCCATATAACCCTTCGTAAAGGAGTTGTCCATCAAGCTAATGACGGTAAAGAAGCGCTTGTTGGGAGGCAACCCAACCATACGTATCCTTTAGTTCCTTTTACTTTCTTTTGTTCTATTTTAGTTTATTTGAGTTTGATTGCACATTATTTTATTCTATATTGATTTTCATAGTTTTCCTTATTTTTTAACATTTGTGATCATGTATAGCACTTCGAATAGGAACAAGAAGACGTAGGAGGAAAACAGCACACCCTGGAGGAGACCCCTTGGTGGTGCCAAACGCTAGCCCGATGTTTAGCGCCCAGGGGTGAGCAGTGGCATTGGATGTTTAACGTCCAAAAGGGAGCATTTCAAAACCAAAGTTTTGGTCCCCCTAGGGAGTTTCATGCCCACTTCTGACATTAAACACTAGGAGAAATAAAAAAATGGATGACCCACTGGTGGCATTAAACGCCAGCCCAGGGTTAAACAACCAGGGGGCGAGAAGTGGGCAGATTCAAATTTCAAGAAGCTTCTTTGGCCATTGGTTAATTACAACCCCCAACCACCTTTTGACCAATTCAAACACCTTTTTCTCTCTCCTCCCTTCCCACTCTTCTATCCACATTCATCCATCTTATCTTCCATTAAATCCTTATATTCCTTCAACCAACCTCCCACCCTACCTAATCCACTCTCATCTTTCCCTTCAATCCCTCCTCCTAACAACCCACTTTCAAATTCAATTCCCCCCCCCTCCCCCCCCATAAATCTTATCCATTCTATCTCCTCTATCACCCACTTTTCCATCCATATTCATCCATCCCATCACCCATTACTTCCCTTGATTCTCTCAACCCATCTCCCACTCCACGCAATCTCCTCTCATCAATCCTATCCATCTCTCTTCCCAACAACACACATTCAAATTCAATTTTCCCCCACTCCCACTACCATGAATGAAACCTACCTCACCCCTACCTATAAATACCCCTCACTTCATCCATTTTCACCACATCTCACACTACTCTTTCCTTCTTACTTTCATTTCACATACCCACTTTCATTCAACTTTTCCCTTTTTCCCACACAAAGCCCAAAGCCCTCCCCACTCTCTTCTATCTCTTTCTTCTATTTTCTTTTCTTTTTCTTATTTTTTATTTTTATTTTACTCAAAGACGAGCAAAGTTTTTAAGTTTAGTGTTGTGCGCACCACTTTTTGCTTCTCCACTTTTTCTTCCATGACACCCAAGAAAGAAGAATCCTCATCAAAGAAGAGGAAAGAGAAGGCCCCTGCATCCGATCCTTGGGATTTCACTAGGTTCTCCTCTCTGACACATGAGGCACACTTTTATGAGGTAGTGCACAAGAAGAAGGTGATTCCCGAGGTCCCCTTCGATATGAAGGATGATGAGTACCCAGAGATCCTACAGCAGACTCTGAGACGGCGTTGGGAAGTTTTGGCTAACCTGGTGACTGAGGTTGGAGTGTTGATGGTACGAGAATTCTATGCCAATGCTTGGGTGACATAAAAGCATGCAAGAGGTGTGAACCCCGAAGCCAAATAATTGGCGCACTATGGTTAGAGGGCACATCTTGGATTTCAGCTCGGAGAGTGTGAGGGTGGCACTATAGTTACCACTATTCAGAGAGGACCCTCACTCATACACTCGAAGGGTCAATACTGACCAGCAGTTGGATCAAGTTCTTGCTGACATTTGCCTCCTCGAAGCTCGGTGGAGGAGGGATTCTAGAGGCAAGCCATACCAGCTAGGTAGGCATGACCTCAAGCCAATAGCTAGAAGATGGTTAGAGTTCATCCAATATTCTATCATCCCTACAAGTAACCGTTTTGAGATTACAATCGAGTGAGCAATGATTATTCACTGTATTATGCTTGGCAACGAGGTGGAGGTACATGAGGTAATCCCTCAGGAGTTTTATAGAGTAGCTAAAAAGTCCTCTACCACTATGAGACTGGCTTTTCCTCATCTCATCTACCGCCTATGTGCAGCAGCTGGAGCTCACACTGAGGGAGATACCTCGATTGGCATTGAGAGACCAATCACAAAGAGGGGCATGGAGAAGATTAAAGAGTTCGGGCATGGACAGCAGCAGGAGCCAGTCCCACCGCCTCCACAAGATATTCCAGAGATGCCTTAGGAGATGTACTTTCCTCCCCATGACTATTGTGACCAGTTGTCTACATCTTTAGGGGAGTCGACATCATTAGTTGATCAGTTGAGGCTAGAGCATCAGGATCACATTGCACTCCTCCATCAGATGATGGAAGAGCAGAGGAGGTAGGGGTGTGACATAATTGAGCTTAAGCGCTCTAGAGGATTCTTCGGAGGGAGCAGCAGCCACCATCACTGAGGTGGTTTAGTTTCATTCTCCCCTTCCTTTATCCTATGTCTGTTTTGAGTGTTTTATTCTATTTTCTGTTTTCTTGTCTGAGTTTGCATGATTACTATTGGAATTTCCTTGCCTTTTAGTTTAGTTATTTATTTCAGTATTTTATGTTTATTTTCAAAAATTGTCTCATGTATTGTACACTGAGCTTAAACTAAAGTTTAAAGAAAAAGAAGTCGTGAAATGCATGAGGTTCTGAGTTATATATTGCGTGTTCTAGTTACTTTAAAGTGGTGACACTATTTCTGTTTCTGAATGTATGAATTAGCTGTGCATATTTGATTTTGGGGTTAAGAACATTTGATTCTTGAGGAATAGGAACTTAGAGAAGTATTATTGAGTCTTTGAAACAAGAAAAAGATTGGTTCTTAAGGCAAAATAAACAGCAGAAAGAATTGAAAATAAAAGAGAAATCAAAAGAAAAGGTCCAAGGCTTTGAGCATCAATGGTTAGGAGGGTCAAAACTGATCTAAAGCTCAAAAGAGTGGTTGTCCCTAACCATATGCTTGTGGTGTGAAAGTGTCAAGTAACCCTTGAGATTGGACACTTAAAGTCATGACCAATTTCTGTTACAGAGTATGCCTAAGGCTCTGAGCACTACTGTTTGGGAGAAAAAGAAAGAAAAATTCGAACCCAAGGAGTTCCCCAGTTAAGTGCTTGTGGTGTTCCTATTTCAAGTTAAGCTTGAAGATAAAACACTTAGAGTCACGGCTAGGCTCAAGGTGCAAAGTACCAAAGAAAGGAAATGTTGTGTTCAAGAATCAATTAGAGCCTAAAGAAGAGAATCAATAATATGATCCGAGTCCTAGTTCTGAAGGATATCAGTATTTCTGAGCTTCAAAGGATAGTGAAATGCCAAAGCTATTCAGAAATAGAATGTCATTAGCCCTACTCAGTAACTAGATCTGAGCATAAATGACAATCAAGTCTTGTGTATTTTCTCTTCTTGGTTCTATATTGTTATTGGTTGCTTGAGGACAAGCAATAGTTTAAGTTTGCTGTTGTGATGCGTGAGCATCTTATACCCTTTTTCTAGGTTTTTTATATTGTTTTTCATTAGATTTCATTTATTTTTACTTGATTTTAGTGAAAAAAATCACCTTTGGACATTACTTTGAGTTTTTCTTGAATTTTTATGATTTTAGGTGAAATTCGGAGCAATTTGGCGGAGTTTAGAGCTGAAAAGAAAAATGCTGTTAGCATCCCCCCTGGGCGCTGAATGCCCACCCGACATTTCACGCCAGCAGGGGACACAGGCCAACAACTTTGTACTCCCCCCTTGGTGGTTAATGTCCATCTCTGGAGTTAAATGCCAGCAGCAGTCCATTTCACACCTCTTTGGGCTTCTCAATTAGATTTTGCACCTCTTAGCTTATTTTTATTTTCTTTTTGTAATTTTTAATTACAATCAATATCTTTTAGGTTTTAGAATTTATTATTTTATTTTATTTTCGTTTCAAACTAGGTTAGTATTTAAAAGAAAAGATCACCTAGGTTTAGGATCTTCTTTCTTCCGCACGTTTTCAGAATCCTATTTTCTCTGTAAGTTATGAGCAACTAAATCTCTTGGTTAAGGTGAAGAGCTCTGTTTATTTCTATGGATTAAGATTATTATTCTTCTATTTTAATTTATGTTTGATTGATTCCAGGGCATCATGGCCTATTTTTCTATGCTTTTTCACTAGATTTTAGTTCGTTTTTATACAAATTTTGTTGATAAAGGAGCCAAAGCATGAAAAATCTCTGCATAAAACAAAATCTCAAGCATAGGTGAATTTTTAGTTAATATACAGGGTAAATAAGATGAAATAGATCACCCTAAGTGAAGTTATGATTTTGAGCATTATTAGCACACTTAGTATAGTAAAGATTATCTTGTATGTTACTTTGATACACTTATTTGTTTGATGATAGGCAAAATAGAAGCAGAGAAGCAGAGGAAAAAAAAGATGGAGAGCCAACGTTGGTGGCAACGTTGGAGTAAACGTTGGAAATGAACTAACGCTGTATGAAAAAAATGAAGAAGCAACGTTAGAGGGAACGTTGGTGATCCAACGTTACCCCCAACGTGCTCGACAAGAAGCCTGGAAAAATCGATAGCCACGCGTACGCGTCGCCCACGCGTACGCATGAGAAGTGCAAAATCAGAGGCCACGCGTACGCGTCAGAAGGGAAAAATTGACAAGCCACGCGTATGCGTCACCCACATGTACGCATGAGAAGCGAAGAATTGACAATCCACGCGTGCGCGTCGCCCACGCGCACGCGTGGGAAGAACGTTGGCCCAGCAATGTTGTCTCCAATGCTCATTTCAAACGTTAACAACCAAGGGTCATGCATACACGTGGGCCACGCGTACGCGTGACCAGGAAAACGTTGGGAGCAACGTTTGCATGCCAACGTTGACAAAAATGCTGAGGAAGGGTCTGGGAGCAATTTTTAACGCTGCAACATCACTAAAGGCCCCAATTACACCCCTGGATCATGCAAGCAAGCTGAGCCCATCAACATCACTCAATCTAAGGCACAAGAAGCATCTAGATTAGGAATTTTAATTCAATTGTAATTTGCTCTTTCATTTTAGTTTGTAAGCCTATATATAGGTAGTAGCTGGATTGGAGGAATCATTCTGGATTGGAGGGGAGTCCAGAATCATGCATACACATCCCCTGACACACACCCTTCATACACTTTTCTTTCTTTCCTTTGCTTCTCTTTCCTTAGTAGCAGTTTCATTTTAATTTGAACTTTCCATTATGAACTTTAAAGTTTCAATTCCAGTTTCAATCTTCTTCTTTATTCTTCTGCACTTTCTTTCTTTTCTGTTTGAGTAGAGCAATGAACAACTAACTCTTTTCATTGGGTTAGAGAGCTCTATTGTATTTAATGGATCAATTGTAGTTTTTATTCTTCTTCCTCTATCTTTTATCTTGATTTTGCTAGAAAGCTTTCGGTCTTTATTCAAGCATTCAATTATCTTTGAAGAGAAATTGAATGTACTTGGGTTTTTGTGATAGGCTTGGAAGAGAAATCACATAAACCATGCTAGAAATGCTTTCTCACATTGGATTAGGTTGGGGGTTAGATGGATATTATGACATTTAATCCTCCCAATACTTTGATCTATGAATGTGTGTGGTATAATCAGTGACCAAACTTCATCTCTTCCCATGAGCTCTTAGATCAAGGAATTGGGCAATTGTTCATGCTTAGAGAGATTGGATTGCCAAGGAATTGGGATCCAATCACTTAAGATTGGCAAGGAGATCAATGAATGCATTGATTGAGGAAGAGATAAGAATGAACTTGATTCGAAGAATGCAATATATCTTGATCCTAATGCTTTTCTTTCTTTCTTTTTAGTTATTTACTTTCTGTTACTTTTCTTTCTTGCATTCCTGTATTTTATTGCTCTTTTATATTCCAGCACTTTACTTTTCTTGTCATTTTACTTCTCTGCACTTTATTGTTGCACTTTCCTTTTCTGTTATTTACACTTCTTGCTGCTTATCACTCCAATCTGCTTGTCTAACTAGGAAAATCAATTAACCATTGATTGCTTAATCTATTAATCCCTGTGGGATTCGACCTCACTCTATAGTGAATTTTTGCTTGACGACAATATGGTGCACTTGCCGGTGGAAATTTGTTGAGAGACATGTTTTCGTGTATCATTGATTCAATTCTAAGGATTTTTTTGTTTTTAATCTTATGAACTGTGTAGAACGAGAGTATGACCTTTTTCTACATGAGTTCTTGTGATTCTCGAGAGAGTTATCTCGCTTGAGCTACAGCTTGAAAACATTCCTCTTAGATGGATAATTACACAAACTGATGGAGATAAGCAACATCTATTCAGCCAGTTTGAGGTGATTAGTGCCTTCGTGGTATAAACTAGTTTTTCTGAACTTTACCCTTTAATCTGAGCTAAGTGACCACGAGAGTGGCAGTTGATGAAGGTTAAAGGAGGCTAAATCGCTAAGAGATTAGGGTTTAGAAACTTATGCTTTTCCATAAAATGAATCATTCATTGTTAAAATAGTTGGTAAGATATTTTAATCTGGAAAAAGTAAACACCTTCGAAACCTTAACAGTTTTCTCACATTGTTTTCACACGAAACTGTTTATTGCTTTCTTCATTTCCCTTGCTATTGTTTATGAATTTACAACCCACCAAACCTCTTTTTTAATTTGTCTGACTAAGTCCAACAGGATAACCATTGCTTGCTTAGTCCGACAATCCTCGTGGGATCGACCCTCACTCATCTGAAGTATTACTTGGATGTCCCGGTGCACTTGCCGATTAAGCTGTGGGAAATTCAATTTCCTGCACCAGCAAGCACGGCACCCACAACATAGTTGGAGGCAACACACATGATCTCGAATGGAAGGGTCCAATTCGGGCCTCGTATTATTGGAGCTATGGCCAAAGCTCCCTTTAGCCTATCAAAAGTTTTCTTGCAAGCATCATCAAAGTCAAAATTCACAACCTTTTGAAGCAATCTAGAAAGTTGTAAAGCAATTTTGCTAAAGACCTTAATAAACCTCCGGTAAAATCCTGCATGGCCAAAGAAAGAATGGATCTTCCTCACCGATGAGGGATAAGGCAAGCTAGAAATGATCTCAATCTTAGCCAGGTCGATGGAAATTCTATCATTAGAGACAATATGTCCCAATACTATGCCTTGTTTCACCATGAAATGACACTTTTTGAAATTCAACACAAGGTTAGTATTGACACATCTCTCTAGCACCTTAGCTAATTTATCTAAGCACACATCAAAGGAATTACCATAAACACTAAAATCATCCATAAAGACCTCCATGCATTTCTTTATAAGATTGATGAGCGGATAATTTATACGCTTTTTGGCATTGTTTTTAGGTAGTTTTTAGTAGGATCTAGCTACTTTTTAGTATATTTTTATTAGTTTTCAAGAAAAATTCACATTTCTGGACTTTACTATGAATTTGTGTGTTTTTCTATGATTTCAGGTATTTTCTGGCTGAAATTGAGGGACCTGAGCAAAAATCTGATTCAGAGGCTGAAAAAGAACTGCAGATGCTGTTGGATTCTGACCTCCCTACACTCGAAATGGATTTTTTGGAGCTACAGAAGCCCAATTGGCGCGCTCTCAATTGTGTTGGAAATTAGACATCTTGGGCTTTCTAGAAATATATAATAGTCCATACTTTGCTCGAGTTTTGACGATGCAAACTGGCATTTAAACGCCAACTTCCTGCCCTATTCTGGCATTAAATGCCAGAACTGAGTTACAAGCTGGAGTTAAACTCCAAGAAGAGTCTCTACACGTGAAAGCTTCAATGCTCAGCCCAAGCACACATCAAGTGGGTCCCGGAAGTGGATTTCTGCACTATCTGCACTTAGTTACTCATTTTCTGTAACCTTAACTACTAGTTTAGTATAAAAACTACTTTTAATGATTTATTTTATATCATCATCATCATCATCATCATCATCTTTGGACGTTTAGTCCTTAGACTTTACCATTGTACACGTTTTGGAGGCTGGTCTCACGGCCATGCCTGGACCTTCATCACTTATGTATTTTCAACGGTGGAGTTTCTACACCTCATAGATTAAGGTGTGGAGCTCTGCTGTTCCTCATGAATTAATGCAAAGTACTATTCCTGACAACCACTTCTGTTCTACATGAAAACAAGCTTGAATGCATATCTCTTAGCCTCCTGGTTCACGATTAGAGTCTTCGTGGTATAAGCTAGAATTATTGGCGGCCATTCTTGAGATCTGGAAAGTCTAAACCTTATCTGTGGTATTTCGAGTAGGATTTGGGATGGGATGACTGTGACGAGCTTCAAACTCGCGAGTGTTGGGCGTAGTGACAAACGCAAAAAGATCAATGGATCCTATTCCAACATGAGTGAGAACCGACAGATGATTAGCCGTGTGGTGACAGTGCATTTGGACCATTTTCACTGAGAGGACAGACGGTAGCCATTGACAATGGTGATCCCCCAACATACAGCTTGCCATGGAAAGGAGTATGAATGATTGAATGAAGGCAGTAGGAAGGCAGAGATCCAGAAGGAACAAAGCACCTCCATACGCTTATCTAAAATTCTCATCAATGAATTACATAAGTATCTCTATCTTATTTTATGTTTTATTTATCTTTTAAATTAGCAAAACCTCATAACCATTTGAATATGCCTGACTGAGATTTACAAGATGGCCACAGCTTGCTTCAAGCCAACAATCTCTGTGAAATCGACCCTTACTCACGTAAGGTTTATTACTTGGACAACCCAGTGCACTTGCTGGTTAGTTGTGCGGAGTTGTGAAAAGGAGTTGAGATTACAATCGTGCGTTCCAAGTTTTTGGCGCCGTTTCAGATATCACAATTTCGTGCACCAAGTTTTTGGCGCCGTTGCCGGGGATTGTTTGAGTTTGGACAACTGACGGTTCATCTTGTTGCTCAGATTAGGTAATTTTATTTTATTTTTAAGCTTTTTATTTTCAAAAAAAATTTAAAATAAATTATTCTATGTCTTCAAAATTTTAAGAATGAATTCTAGAGTTTCATGATGATCTGTTGAAGTCTGGCTGGCTGTTAAGACATGTCTAATTTTTTTGGACTGAGACTTCCACTTATCATGGCAAGAGCCCTCGGACTCCCATCAGATCAGCTGTTGTATGTCTGATTTGTATGCTGAAGCTTGGCTGGCCATTAGCCATGTCTAGTGTTTTGGACCGGAGCTTTCACTGAGAGCTTGGCTAGCTAGTAAGCCATGTCTAATTCCTGAACTGGAGTTTTAAGCTAACATTGCATAATTCCTAGAATTCTTATTAAAAATTCTGAAATCCTTATTTTTATTTTTCTAAATAATTTTTGAAAAATACAAAAAAAATTAATAAAATCATTAAAAAACCAAAAAAAATTTGTGTTTCTTGTTTGAGTCTAATGTCAATTTTTAAGTTTGGTGTCAATTGCATCTTTTTTATTTTTCTTAAAATTTTTGAAAACTCATGCATGGTGTTCTTCATAATCTTCAAGTTGTTCTTGATGATCTTCTTTGTTTGATCTTTGCATTTTCATGTTTTGTGTCTTTTCTTGTTTTTCATATGCATTTTCAATTTGTGAGTGTCTAAACATTGAAAATTTCTAAGTTTGGTGTCTTGCATGTGTGTCTTTTCCTAAAAATTTTCAAAAATAAGTTCTTGGTGTTCATCTTGACATTCAAAGTGTTCTTGGTGTTCATCTTGACATTCAAAGTGTTTCTGCATGCATCATGTGTTTTGATCTTGAATTTTCATGTTTTGAGTCATTTTGATGTTTTTCTCTCTCCTCTTTAAAAATTCAAAAATCAAAAAAATATTTTTCCCTTATTCTTCTCATAAATTTCAAAAATTTGGATTGATTAAGTCAAAAGTTTTAAAAATCTAGTTGTTTCTTATGAGTCAAGTCAAATTTTTAATTTAAAAATCCTATCTTTTCAAAACCTTTCCAAAAATCAAATCTTTTTTATTTTTCTTTCAATTTTTTTTCAAAAATTTTAAAAATTGATTTTCAAAATTTTTTTCTTATTTTTATTTCATATTTTCCAAAATCTTTACTAACAATTAATGTGATTGATTCTAAATTTTAAGTTATTAATTTTCAATCTTTAAATTTTAAAATCAAATCTTTTTGTTTCTTGTTAGTCAAGTAATCAACTTTAATTTCAAAAATAAAATCTTTTTAAATTTCTTTTTCAAATCTTTTTCAAAATAAATTTCAATCATATCTTTTTCAAAACTTAATTTCAAAATCTTTTATAACTTCTTATCTTTTCAAAATTGATTTTCAAATCTTTTTCAATTAACTACTTTTCTCTCTCTAATTTTTGAAAATTCCTCACCACTTTTTCAAAATTCTTCTTAATTAACTAATTATTTTAAATTTTAATTTTAATTTTAATTCTCCTTTTAATTTTTGAATACTAACCAATAATTAAAATAAAAACAAAAATATTTTCCTTTTATTTAATTTAAATTCAAATTCTCTCTCTCTCATCTCTTTCTATTTATTTATTTATTTACTAACACCTCTCTGCTTCTTAAAAATTTGAACCCTCTCCCTCTCTCTGTGTTCGAATTTTTCTCCTCTCATTCTTCTACTCTTCTCTTCCTCTACTCACATAAAGGAATCTCTATACTGTGACATAGAGGATTCCTCTTGTTTTTTGTTCTCTTCTTTTTCATATGAGCAGGAACAGGGATAAAGACATTCTTATTGAAGCTAATCTTGAACCTGAAAGGACTCTTAAGAGGAAACTAAGAGAAGCTAAAGCACAACCCTCTGGAGAAGACCTGACAGAAATTTTTGAAAAAGAAGGAGACATGGCCGAACCCAATAACAATGGTGGAGATGCAAGGAAGATGCTTAGTGACTTTATTCCACCCTCTTCTAACTTCTATGGAAGAAGCATCTCAATTCCTGCTATTGGAGCAAACAACTTTGAGCTTAAGCCTCAATTAGTTTCTCTAATGCAACAGAATTACAAGTTTCATGGACTTCCATTGGAAGATCCTCATTAGTTCTTAGCTGAATTCTTGCAAATCTGTGAGACTGGCAAGACCAATAGAGTTGATCCCGAGGTCTATAGACTTATGCTTTTCCCTTTTGCTGTAAGAGACAGAGCTAGGACATGGTTGGACTCACAACCCAAAGAAAGCCTGAACTCTTGGGAAAAGCTGGTCAGTGCTTTCCTGGCCAAATTCTTTCCACCTCAAAAGATGAGTAAGTTTAGAGTGGAAATCCAAACCTTCAGACAGAAGAAAGGTGAGTCCCTCTATGAAGCTTGGGAAAGATATAAGCAATTGATCAAAAGGTGTCCTACTGACATGCTTCCATAATGGAGCATCATATATATATTCTATGATGGTCTATCTGAGTTGTTAAAAATGTCATTGGACCATTCTGCAGGAGGATCTCTTCATCTAAAAACCCCTGCAGAAGCTCAGGAACTCATTGAAATGGTTGTAAATAACCAGTTTATGTACACCTCTGAGAGGAGTCCTGTGAACAATGGGACGCCTCAGAAGAAGGGAGTTCTTGAAATTGATACTCTGAATGCCATATTGGCTCAGAACAAAATATTGACTCAGCAAGTCAATATGATTTCTCAGAGTCTGAATGGATTACAAGCTACATCTAACAGTACTAAAGAAGCATCTTCTGAAGAAGAAGCTTATAATCCTGAGAACCCTGCAATGGCAGAGGTGAATTACATGGGAGAACCCTATAAAAACACCTATAATCCTTCATGGAGAAATCATCCAAATTTCTCATGGAAGGACCGACAGAAGCCTCAACAAGGCTTCAATAATAATGGTGGAAGAAATAGGTTTAGCAATAGCAAGCCTTTTCCATCATCTTCTCAGCAGCAGACAGAGAATTCTGAACAGAGCCATTCTGGCCTGGCAACCATAGTCTCTGATCTATCTAAGATCACACTAAGTTTCATGAATGAAACAAGGTCCTCCATTAGAAATTTAGAGGCACAGGTGGGTCAGCTGAGTAAGAAGATTACTGAAACTCCTCCCAGTACTTTCCCAAGCAATACAGAAGAAAATCCCAAGAGAGAGTGCAAGGCCATAACCATGACCAACATGGCCGAACCTGGAGAGAGTGAGGAGAACATGAGTCCCAATGAGAAAAGCCTCATGGGACGTCCTCTGGACAGAAAGGAGTTTTCTTTTGAGGAACCAAAGGAATCTGAGGCTCATACAGAGACCATAGAGATTCCATTGAACTTTCTTCTGCCATTCATGAGCTCTGATGAATATTCTTCCTCTGAAGAGGATGAAGACATCCCCTGAAGAGAAAGTTGCTAAATATCTAGGAGCAATCATGAAGCTGAATGCCAAGTTAATTGGTACTAAGACTTGGGAGGACGAACCCCCCTTGTTCACCAATGAACTGAATGCATTAATGAGGCAGACATTACCTCAGAAGAAACCGGATCCCAAAAAATTCTTCATACCTTGTACCATAGGTACCATGACCTTTGAGAAGGCTCTGTGTGACCTGGGGTCAGGGATAAACCTCATGCCACTTTCTGTAATAGAGAAACTGGGAATCTTTGAGGTACAAGCTACAAGAATCTCATTAGAGATGGCAGACAAATCAATGAAACAGGCTTATGGACTAGTAGAAGACGTACTAGTAAAGGTTGAAGGCCTTTACATCCCTGCTGATTTCATAATCCTGGACACTGAGAAGGATGAGGATGAATCCATCATCCTTGGCAGACCTTTCCTAGCCACAGCAAAAGCTGTGATTGATGTTGACAGAGGAGAGTTGGTCCTTCAGTTGAATGAGGACTACCTTGTATTCAAGACTCAAGGTTCTCCTTCTGTAACCATGGAGAGGAAGCATGAAAAGCTTCTCTCAATACAGAGTCAAACAAAACCCCCACATTCAAACTCTAAGTTTGGTGTTGGGAGGCCACAACTAAACTCTAAGTTTGGTGTTGAAAGGCCCCAACCCTGCTCTGATTATCTGTGAGGCTCCATGAAAGCTCACTATCAAGCTATTGACATTAAAGAAGCGCTTATTGGGAGGCAACCCAATGTTATTTAATTATATCTATTTATTTTCCATTGTTATTTTATGTTTTCTTTAGGTTGATGATCATGTAGAGTCACAAAAACAACTGAAAATCAAAAACAGAATGAAAAACAGCATTAAAAATAGCTCACCCTGGAGGAAGAGCTTACTGGCATTTAAACGCCAGTAAGAGTAGCAGAATGGGCGTTAAACGCCCAGTCTAGCACCATTCTGGGTGTTTAACGCCAGAAATGGGCACCAAACTGGCATTTAACGCCAGAAATAGGCACCAGACTGGCGTTTAACGCCAGAATTGCACTCTAAGGGTGTTCTCCATGCCTAAATGGAGCAGGGATGCTAAGTCCTTGACCCCTCAGGATCTGTGGACCCCACAGGATCCCCACCAACCTCAACTCACTCTCTCTTCTTCACACCTTTTCATAACACTCTTCCCCCAAATACCCTTCACCAATCACCTCATTCACTTTTCCCTAAAACACCACCTACCTTCAAATTCAAAACTCTTTTTCCCTCCCAAACCCAACCCCAAATACACGAACCTAACCCCCCCTCCACTTTTATATATATCCCCTCATCACTCCTTCAATTTCACACATCACAAACACCTTATACCCCCTTGGCCGAATTCACCCTTTCCCTCCATCTCCTCCATTTTCTTCTTCTTCTCCTTCATTCTATCTTCTTTGCTTGAGGACGAGCAAACCTTTTAAGTTTAGTGTGGTAAAAGCATTGCTTTTTGTTTTTCCATAACCATTTATGGCACCTAAGGCCGGAGAAACCTCTAGAAAGAGGAAATGGAAGACAATTGCTTCCACATCCGAGTCACGAGAGATGGAGAGATTCATCTCACAAGCCCATCACTAAGAAAAGGATGGAGCAAATAACAGAGCCCACTCATGGACCTCAACAAGAGCATGAGAAAATTCCTCATCGTGAAATCCCTGAGATACCTCAAGGGATGCACTTTCCTCCACAAAACTATTGGGAGCAAATTAACACCTCCCTAGGAGAATTAAGTTCCAAAATGGGACAACTAAGGGAGGAGCAACAAAGACAAGGAAGAGACATAGAGGAGCTCAAGAGCACCATTGGTTCTTCAAGAGGAAGAAGATGCCACCCTCACTAAGGTGGACCCATTCCTTAATCTCCTTGTCTATTTATTTTTTTTCTGTTTTCGTTCTCTATGCTTTATGTTTATCTATGTTTGTGTTTTTACTACATGATCATTAGTGTCTAGTGTCTATGTCTTAAAGCTATGAATAATTCCATGAATCCTTCACCTTTCTTAAATGAAAAATGTTCTAAAAGCAAAAGAACAAGAAGTACATGAATTTCGAATTCATCCTTGAGATTAGTTTAATGATTTTGATGTGGTGACAATACTTTCTGCTTTCTGAATGAATGCTTGAACAGTGCATATTTTTTATAGTGAAGTTTATGAATGTTAAAATTGTTGGCTCTTGAAAGAATAATGAAAAAGGAGAAATGTTATTGATAATCTGAAAAATCACAAAATTGATTCTTGAAGCAAGAAAAAGCAGTGAAAAACAAGGCTTGCGAAAAAAAATGGCAAAAATAAAAGAAAGAAAAAGAAAAAGCAAGCAGAAAAAGCCAAGAGCTCTTTAAAACAAAAGGCAAGAGCAAAAAGCCAATAACCCTTTAAACCAAAAGGCAAGGAAAAAACAGTATCCAAGGCTTTGAGCATTAATGGATAGGAGGGCCCAAAAGAATAAAATCATGGCCTAAGCGGCTAAACCAAGTTGTCCCTAACCATGTGCTTGTGGCGTGAAGGTGTCAAGTGAAAAGCTTGAGACTGAGCGGTTAAAGTCGTGATCCAAAGCAAAAAGAGTGTGCTTAAGAAACCTGGACACCTCTAATTGGGGACTCTAGCAAAGCTGAGTCACAATCTGAAAACGTTCACCCAGTTATGTGTCTGTGGCATTTAGTTATACGCTTTTTGGCATTGTTTTTAGGTAGTTTTTAGTAGGATCTAGCTACTTTTTAGTATATTTTTATTATTTTTCAAGAAAAATTCACATGTCTGGACTTTACTATGAGTTTGTGTGTTTTTCTGTGATTACAGGTATTTTCTGGCTGAAATTGAGGGACCTGAGCAAATATCTGATTCAGAGGCTGAAAAAGGACTGCAGATACTGTTGGATTCTGACCTCCCTGCACTCGAAATGGATTTTCTGGAGCTACAGAAGCCCAATTGGCACGCTGTCAATTGCGTTTGGAAAGTAGACATCATGGGCTTTCCAGCAATATATAATAGTTCATACTTTGCCCGAGTTTTGACGATGCAAACTGGCATTTAAACGCCAACTTCCTGTCCTATTCTGGCGTTAAATGCCAGAACTGAGTTACAAGTTGGAGTTAAACGCCCAAACTGGCACCAAAGCTGGCGTTTAACTCCAAGAAGAGTCTCTACACGTGAAAGCTTTAATGCTCAACCCAAGCACACACCAAGTGGGTCCCGGAAGTAGATTTCTACACTATCTGCACTTAGTTACTCATTTTCTGTAACCCTAGCTACTAGTTTAGTATAAAAACTACTTTTAGTGATTTATTTTATATCATAGTCATCATCATAATCATCATCATCTTTGGACGTTTAGTCTTTAGACTTTACCATTGTACACATTTTGGAGGCTGGCCTCACGGCCATACCTGGACCTTCATCACTTATGTATTTTCAACGGTGGAGTTTCTACACCTCATAGATTAAGGTGTGGAGCTCTGCTGTTCCTCATGAATTAATGCAAAGTACTATTATTTTTCTATTCAATTCAAGCTTATTCTTATTCTAAGATATTCATTCGCACCCAAGAACATGATGAATGTGATGATTATGTGACACTCATCACCATTCTCACCTATGAATGCGTGCCTGACAACCACTTCCGTTCTACATGAAAACAAGCTTGAATGCATATCTCTTAGCCTCCTGGTTCACGATTAAAGTCTTCATGGTATAAGCTAGAATTATTGGCGGCCATTCTTGAGATCCGAAAAGTCTAAACCTTGTCTGTGGTATTCCGAGTAGGATCTGGGATGGGATGACTGTGACGAGCTTCAAACTCGCAAGTGTTAGGCATAGTGACAGACGCAAAAGGATCAATGGATCCTATTCCAACATGAGTGAGAACCGACAGATGATTAGCCGTGCGGTGACAGCGCATTTGGACCATTTTCACTGAGAGGACAGACGGTAGCCATTGACAACGGTGATCCCCAACATACAGCTTGCCATGGAAAGGAATATGAATGATTGAATGAAGGCAGTAGGAAGGCAGAGATCCAGGAGGAAAAAAGCACCTCCATACACTTATCTGAAATTCTCACCAAATTACATAAGTATCTCTATCTTATTTTATGTTTTATTTATCTTTTAAATTAGCAAAACCTCATAACCATTTGAATCTGCCTGACTGATATTTACAAGATGACCATAGCTTGCTTCAAGCCAACAATCTCCATGGGATCGACCCTTATTCACGTAAGGTTTATTATTTGACGACCCAGTGCACTTGCTGGTTAGTTGTGTGGAGTTGTGAAAAGGAGTTGAGATTACAATCGTGCGTACCAAGTTTTTGGCGCCGTTTCAGAGATCACAATTTCGTGCACCAAAGATCATAAAAAACACTTGTCATACACCTTAGGAAAGTTGCATGTGCATTGCACAAGCCAAACGGTATTCTCTTATAAGCATAAGTTCCAAAGGGACATATGAATACGGTTTTCTCCTGATCCCCAGGAGCAATATGAATATGAAAATACCCGGTTTACCCATCCAAAAAATAGTAGTGAGATTTACCTAACAAACAATCCAACATCTAATGAATAAAGGACAAAGAATAATGATCCTTTCTTGTGGCTAGATTATGCCTTCGGTAATCAATATACACACTCCATGCATTCTGGACTCTAGTTGCTACTAGTTCTCCAATATCTGTCTTTACCATGGTCACCCCAAATTTCTTAGGCACTACTTGGACCGGACTTACCCATTTACTGTCAAAAATAGGATAGATAATGTCTATATTCACGAGTCTAGTAACCTCCTTTTTTTACCACGTCAAGGATTATTAGGTTTAAATGCCGCTGAGGTTGTCAAACTGGCATGGCACCGTCTTCTAAGAAAACGCCATGTAGGCATGTCTATGGGCTTATTCTCACAATATCATTCAAGTTCCACCTTATCGCTTTCTTGTACTTCTGTAACACCTCAAGCACCTTTCCCTCCTCTTGGGAAGAAAGCTCCCTTGCAATAATCACTAGGAGTTTGTTATCTTCTTCTCTGAATGCATATTTCAAGTGAGGAGGAAGAGGTTTTAGCTCCTCACTTAAATCTTGATGTGGTAATTTATCCTCTTGATACAATAGAGGTGGTAGGAAATCTTCATCATATTCATCACATTTTTTCACACTTAAACTTTTGTCCAAGGTCATCTTTTCAAAAGTTTCATGCTGGACCTTGGCCACAACCTTATCAATGATGTCACACCGGAGAATGAAATGCTCTTCTGGGGGTGTCTCATGGCTTCTTCAAAATTAAACCTCACTATCCTTCCATCAATTTCGAAAGAGTATGCACCAGAAAATGCATCGAGCTTGAATCTTGAGGTCTTTAAGAATGGTTTCCCTAACAAGATGGAAGATGGCCATCTTGAATCATTCGGCAGCATTTCAAGGATATAGAAGTCTACTGGGAAGATCAAATCCTTGATACTTACCAATACATCCTCAGCCATACCCAAAACAGAAATTATGCTCTTGTCGGCTAACACAAACCGAGCAGCTGACCTCTTCAACGGAGAAAGGTTCAACCTATCAAAGACTGAAAGCAGCATGATGCTCACGCAAGCTCCCAAATTATATATACAATCTACAAATTGCATACCACCAATCGTACAAGATACTAAACAAGGGCCCAGATCGCCACATTTTTCAGGAATAGTTTCCATCAAAGAGGAAATAGAACTACCCAACGAAATAATCTCAAGGTCATTAAACTATCTTTGTGAATGTACAAATTCTTAAGAAATTTTTCATATTTTGAAACTTGTCGGATGACATCAAAAAGAAGGATTATTACATCGACTTTTTTGATGATTTCACCATGTTAGGGTCCAACTCCACATGCTTTTTAGCCTTCTTGACCATAGTTGGAAAAGAAATGGGAATGGGTTCTTCCATGACATTCTTTCTCTTGGGCTTCTTGGTCTTTGCTTGCTCTTCCTCCTCCTGAAAAACCTCTTTCACTTCATGATGGAGGATAAATGTCGGTTAAGAATTTCTCAATAGAATCGTGTTGCAAGTATAGTTCCAAACCGAACAAACAACCCTCAATCAAAGTTTAATTTGTTTGTCACTTAAGCAAATCCAATAAAAACCGAGAGTATTTAAACCTCGGGTCGTCTCTCAAGGAATTGCAGGGAAGTGTGTATATTATTGGTTATGGGGTATATTTTGGGGTTTTTTAGGTTTGATAGACAAGAAATATAAATAACAAGAAAATAAAGGAAACTCAAATGGTAAAAAAGTCTCGGCAAGGGTTAATGGTTAATGTTCACTATCCTTGTTACTCACCACAACATGATAATTAAAAGGATCATTCCCACTTTGTCATCCCCAAAATTAGAGGAAAGTCAAGTGAGCTTAATTTATCCTAGTCCATAAGTCCTAGCCACTCATTAATTAATTTAGTGACAACTAGAGTCAATGGAAACAAATTATCAATCACTTGGACATTAGTGATACGCGGAAAACTTCTCTCAACAAATTTTCTTCGGCAAGTGTACCGAATTTGTCGTCAAGTAAAAACTCACAATAGAGTGAGGTCGAATCCCACAGAGATTGATTGATCAAGAAACTTTAATTAGAGGAATGTTCTAGTTGAGCGAACCAGAATTTGATTTGAGATTTGCAGAAAATTAAATGGCGGGAAAGTAAATAGCAGAAACAGTAAATGCTAGAAGTAAGAGCTGAATGTAAATGGCGGAAAATAAATTACAGAATCTTAAACGGGAATAGGGTAATTGCTCATAAAAGTAAATGGCAGAAATTAAAGAGAATGGGTAAGATTAGAAATGGGGAGTTCATTGGGCTCAGGAGATGTTGCATTCTCCGTATCAAGTTCATTTTCATCTCTTCCTCAATCAACGCATTCATTGATCTCCTTGGCAATCTTAAGTGATTGAATTCCAATTTCTTGGTAATTCAATCTCTCAAATTTTGATCAATAGCCAATTCCTTGGTCAATTGCTCATGAGAAGAGATGAAGTATGGTCACTGATTATACCACATGCATTTCCCAAATCAAGTGTTGGTAGGATTATGGTCACATATCCATCCAAACCCAATTTGGTCCAGCATGAGAAAGCATTTCTAGCATGATCTCTTCATTCCTCTTTCAAGGTTCAGAAGAGATCCAAGTATGAATAGCTTCTTTTCCAAGATAACTACCCAATTGGATGAAGATCGAAAGCTTTCTAGTAAAATCAAGAGAAAAGATAGAAGAAGGAAAATGAAAACTAATATTGATCCATCAAATTACAACAGAGCTCCCTAACCCAATGAAAAGAGTTTAGTTGTTCATAGCTCTGGAAAATGAAAACAAAGATGGAGAATACATGATGAAAGTAAAACTAGAAGTGCAGAGAAAGTAAAATACAGAGAGTAGTTCTATGCCAAAGGCTCCCTAAAGTTTCCAACTCCCCAAACTAATTCAAAGCTACTCCTATATATACTACTCTTCTCATCTTCTAGTTGGCTCTTCAAGTCTTGGGTATGGGCCTCTGAATCTTGAGTTTGAAGCAGTTATCCTTTTCATTGGGCTTAGCTTTGCTTGCAGAGAGAAAAGGTGAAGTATGCAGGGACTTTGACTCAAGACGTTAGTGGTGTCAACGTTAAGTGAAAGTGTGGGTGTAACGACCAAACTTCCAATACGTCATGATCATACCAAAAGTAAGGCGTTACTGACCTGTTTTCCTTATTAACTATTTACTATTAAGCCTTTAGTTTGATATCGCGATTCAATTTTAGTAAAAATACCAGAAATTTTTGTTTTTATTAATTAAAATCATATAGCAAACATCACCAAGTAATAATAATCACATATTTATTAATAATAGTAATATTATACAAAAGAATTTAAATAAAATTCAGGTACAACTCCTATCCCTCTGCATAAAATAAAAACCTTAAGCAGTAAGGGCGAGGGAATTCTATGAAAGCAATTAAAACCATAAAGAAAGCCTACTGATCGCTCGCAGCTTCAAATTGCGTCTTCAAACCTGTCGCTAAAAGGGTGGAAAATTTAGGGGTGAGAACCAAACCACATGTTCTCAGTAGAGGTCGAGAATGTCGTGAAAGTAAAGAATAAAGCGCAAATAGTTAATTTCATTTACAGACATTGAAAAGAAAACTACTTTCATTCGCAGTATTCATCGCTCGCCTTATATAAACTTCTTTTGAAAACCAATGGCTTAACTTTCAAAAATTTAAAACCTTCTTTAGAAGCATCAATTAATTATCCAAAATCAAATACCCATATTTTACTTTATATACGTTTTAAAAGTTTTCCTAGACTGTATGAATGACTAATTTGTTCCAAGCATAGGTTCATTAAGTCTATGCTGAACCAGCTCAATCTTTCATACTTTACTAAACCTCAAACACAAACCAATCACGGCCTTAGGCCCAAGCAATTCAATCAACACCCAATTCACTACAACCCAGCCAATCAGATACAACCACAAGTAAAGAGATTCAAACACAATCAAGAGCAATTACATCAAGTATAGCAATTAGCAGTTAAACATAATTATTCACATAGGCAAACCAATTATAATATACAAACCCAAACAATGTCACATAGATGCATATGATGCATGCCTGTCCTACTGGCCATGAGCTCACGCGTCGATTATGTTGCTAGACCCGACTCGGATAAGCGGGATTAGACCACCATCCTTATCCGTAGGTTCCATAGACAAGCGGGAATTAAACCACCATCCTTGCCCGGAACACGCAAGCGGGATTAAACCACCGTCCTTGCCTCCACAGTAAGCGGGATTAAACCACCATCCTTACTGGGTACATAAAATAATATGCAAGCGGGATCACACCACCGTCCTTGCTGAACAATTTATCAATACGTGAGCAGGATAAAACCACCGTCCTCACTGCAGGCGGGACAAAACCACCATCCCTGCATAATGGTTTACGCACTGAGCAAGCGGGACTAGACCCACGCCCCTACCAACAATCTCATAAACCAAATATTCTTTTCTCAAAGAAGCATTGAAGTTATTATCATTAAATAAGCCTTAAATATTTATTTTGATCAAGTCCTTATATTTTTTTATAAAATTTGGACATAATCTCCTTTAAAAATAGGACTTATCCACCCTTACGGGTTCCTTCTTTCTCAACAATTCATCAGCCTCTTTCAGCATTTGCCACAGCAATATATTCTCAAAAACATTTGATAATAGAAAATCTATTTCTTAAATTCCATATCCAAAATAATTACCAACACAACTTGGCAGCCTGATTTCCATTTTGTTTTTAAAATATCAAATGAATTCGGAATTATGCAAACTTTAAATTCATGCGACCGTCTCGGATTAAACTTTCTATTAAATCAAAAATCATAATTTTTTGTTGTCTCTAGCTTCGGGAATATAAGCAAAACCGTGACTGTTCTGCAGTATTTTAAATCCAAAAGATAGCAGCACCATACAACATTTGAAATTTCATATAAAATCCAAATTAAATCTAACCACCTTCAAAATTAATGTGGTTAAACATAACTCATCCAAATTTCTTTCTAAATTTGTTTCAAGGTCATACCATTTTTAATGAAGGAGTTACGTAGCTTGGAAGTTAGGTAATCCTCTGCAGAAATCTGTTTTACAAATCATTGAACACAACCTCTTCCAAATCCCATAACTCACTTATTAAAACATAGAAAACCCTGAAATTTGAATCATATATACTAAATATACTCAACTTTCACCTCCAATTGGTTGCATCTCAATATCACTCCAGAATTAAAAATTATAAAACCTCAAAGTTACTGACTTAGAAAACAAAGCCTGACTTTTACTGCATAAAACATCTTTCTTTGAAAATCCAAATCTTTAAAACCACAACTCTAACAATTCTAAATTTTTATGCAATTAAAGTATTAGGACCAAAGTTTCATTTAAAATTAGTTCCATTTCAAAATTCAAACTGCAGAATTTCCAATAGAGGAATCAAGTTGCTGCTGCGTTAAACGTTCTGCAGAAAAACCAGTTTTGACATCCATGATTCAAAAATTCACCATAAATCATAAAATTAGTGAAAAAGTCTAAAATTCAGCAGTCCAGTTCCCTATATCCCCAAGCTCAATCCGGACTTGGTCCCACGCAATTCCGATAATCACAGAAATAGTTATAGTTTTTCAAAGTTTCCGGCTTCCTTTAAAAATAATGCAGAAAATCAAGTTTTACATTTTAACTTTGAAAAATCATAACTAGTTCTATAGTTGATTCAAACTTCTCAAAATTGAGTCCCAACAACAACTTTTATTATACTTTACTCAGCCTTTGCTCTTATATCATTTCGATTATCATTGAATAACTAATTCACTTCCAAAGTCACCTTTTAATTTCAAAAATCAGTTTTTCAGCAATCTATTTAGTATTCAAAATCCAACCCTTCAAAACCCCTCAAAACCAATTCCAAATCAACCACCAACCAAGTTCATTAACATTACAATATACCAAATAACAACTCAACGGCAACAAATCCAACATAACCCATTAAAATTCAGAAATTCTCAACAATTAGTCATCAAGCAATTCCCAATCCACTTAATCAATCAATATCACAAATCAACAATTCCAAATCACAATCTCAACCATTCCAATCACAATTTCAGCCACAATTCAATAATTACATAATCAATCAATTACTCACAGCTATTAAATCTATTTGCAGTTATTCAATAAACCTTGTAGGCATTCTTAAATTGAAATCGTTTTAAACCCCCTACCTCAATGTCGAAACTCACGGAAATTACTAAACGCAGCTGCTCCATTAGCAGTTTCCAGCATCTATTTCCATGGCAGCAACAATGACAAAGTTAAACGCCTCCTCTCCTCTCCGATCTGGGATTCCAGAAGTAGCAGCCATTTTCAAACAGAACCAGCAGCATCGTGAGGTGGTCACGGCAGCAATCAGAAACGGTGAATTCAAATAGGATAATAGTAAAAATTCTGTAAATTCCATGCTAACTCAAATTGAAGCAAGAGCCAGAATGCCTTACCTCAATTAGACAATAATAACAGAATGAGGAAACGGCGGCAGCAGGAGCATTAACCGGAATAATAGCAGTCTCATTTTCTTAAGGCAGCGACGATGGTTGCAACAGGACAAAGGATTTGAATCGAATAGGAAGCAAGAGCAAACACAACTCTGGAAAATTCAGGACAAGGAATGTACTAAAAAGTTAAATCATTAACAAGGATGGCAGTGACAAAGGAAGTGTGTAAATGGAACAGAATCAAATAAAGTAATAGACCAGAGCCAGAACAGCAACTCCGGTGGTCTTCTCCAGCAACAAGGACGACAGTTTGGCTTACCATCTTCAGCAGCGGCGTGGATTGGCGGCGATGGACCTTCAGTGGCAGCAAGATAGCAACATCCGTAGTAGCTCCGTCATGACTGGCGCGAAATAGAGGCTCTGCTCCTCAGTGGCGTCTTCTCCATCAATGGCGACTTTGACCACAGGAACCTAGGCAGTGGCGACGGCAACCACCACGACGCGTTCACAGCTCCTCCCTCATCTCTGTCTTCCTCAATGACGGGGCGGACTCCAAGGTTGCGGCAGGAAGATCGACGACGTTCGGTCTCCATAGCGATGGCGGTGAGATGCCGGTGATGGCGAGCTACACAGCGGCTGGGTGCGACGACTCCTCTTCTTCCTCGCGTCGTCCCTGGCTCGCGGCACTCTCTCCTCTCGAACGAGTCTGTTCGACAGCAGCGGCAAGGAGCACGATGGTACTTCGTCCGCTTCTCTCTTTCCCTCAGCTCTCTCAGAAGTCCTCCCCTATTTTGTGTGTGTGCTGTTTACGTTGAAGGTGATGAAAGGGGGGTGTGGGTTGCGTTTCAAAGGCTGGGGAAAGGGGAAAAATTAGGGTTAGGTTTTCTCAATTTGGGAAACTAGGGTTTTTGACTTTAATTTGGGAATTAAGGTTAGAAATTAGAGTTTTATAAAAGAATATGGATAGATATGAATAGATATTTTGATAAAATTGAATAGTAGAGTAATTTTAGAATCAAATATACTTTATCAAAAATATTTAGGAACATTATTTATCAACATATGGCTAAGTTCAATCAATTATTTTTAATTTACATTATAAAATGAACAAGTTAATTATATTTTGTAAAGTACAATTTAAATTCAAATATCAATTTTCTAGATTAAATCATACAAATCTCTATTATTTTTCTATCTCTGAGTGTCACTAACATTGGCTCATCATCTCTTTATCCACGTTAGCTTCCACGTTAACTAAGTTAACGTGGGAGTTAACGTTGCTCATGGTGGCTCTTGGTGGTGCACCCCAACGTTAGTGACAAAGATAAGTGTCACTAACGTTGGCTATCAATTACTCTCTCCATATTAGCTTCCACGTTAACTAAGTTAACGTGGGAGTTAACGTGGCTTATGGAGGCTTGGCCAACGTTAGTGACAAAGGTGAATGTCACTAACGTTGGCTTCTCTTTTGCTTCTTAACGTTAGAGTCCACGTTAAATAAGTTAACGTGGCAACTAACGTGGCCAATTATGAGCTTGGTCCAACGTTAGTGACAAAGGAGAGTGTCACTAACGTTGGCCTTGTTGTCTTCTTCCACGTTAGAGTTCACGTTAACTTAGTTAACGTGACTCTTAACATGGGCTTATGATGGCTTCGAGGGCGTTATTGGCGATTACGTTTCTCATTAACTTTGCAAGTTAGCACCCATTCCACGTTAGAGGTCACGTTAGTGGGACTAACGTGACTGCTAACGTGGTTCTTCTTTGCTTCCTTTGTCCTGAAATCAAGCAACAAAGTGCATCAAAGTTCTAGTCCAAGTCATGAGTCATGCATCATCCAATTTGTCATATAATTCATGCAAAATTCTCATGAAATCATGTAAAGTGCACAATGTATGCTTGAATCAAGATGTAAGTGAATATCTACCCAAAACTAGCTTATTTTCTAAGAAAATGCATGAAACTACCTTAAAAACAGTAAAGAAAAGGTCAGTGAAACTGGCCAAAATGCCCTGGCATCAATTAGTAACTCAAGGTTACCCAGGTCACCAACCCAAGCCAAGAACACAAAAATCTACTCTAAAACCCAACCAAGCATTTTATCAAATACTTGGAAGGCATAAAAGGAAAGCATGGTAAAATTGCAAGAATATAAAATCTATGGCTACCAAATGCAAGAAAACAATAATAACAACTAGATTAAGCAACAATAAACAAAGAAACATCAAATTGCATAAATGGAAATTAAATTCAACAAAGAGTTCATAAACATAAAAGTGACATAAAAGGAAAATTAACAAGAAGACTAAGAAGATTAAATCAATGGAACAAGGAAAAGTAAAGGAACTAAATCAAAACAAGCAATTAAACCTAAATCTAAGAGGAATCTATCCTAATCTAACCTAATTCTAGAGAGAAGAGAGAGCTTCTCTCTCTAGAATATGACCTAAGGCATGTTACTAATCTATTCCTAATTACTCTCCCTTTATTTCCTCTTGAATTTTGCATCAAATAGCTTTAGAAATGAGATGGATTGGGCTTCTGCAGCCCCAGAAATCGCCCCCAGCATGTTTCATTAATGAGGTCATGTGCTGCTTGTCACGCGTATGCGTCGGTCATGCGTATGCGTCATATTGCAATTTTCGAAGTCACACGTATGCGTGGGTCAAGCGTACGCCTCGCATGGCAGATTTTCAAAATTTCATTTCTTCATCAATTCTCCATCCTGCATGCTTTTTCTTCCATTTTCTCAATTCAATTCTTGCCTTATAAACCTGGAATCACTCAACAAACATATCAAGGCATCGAATGGAATTAAAGTGAATTAAATTTAGCAATTTTAAGGCCTAGAAAGCATGTTTTTAATCATTAAGAACAATTAAGAAGAATTCACAAAACCATGCTATTTTAGTGAATAAATATGGAAAAAGTTGATAAAATCCACCAAATTCAACACAAGATAAACCATAAAATTGTGGTTTATCACTTTGTCTTCATCGATATCCTCTACCTCAACAATTTTTTCTTTATGAGCATCCTCCATAGCACTTGAGTCCTTGGGAACCATCTCTTCTAGTGTGGTAGCGGTCCTCAAGATAATGGCATTAAGGCCACCCTTGGGGTTTGATAGTGGTTGAAATGGGATCCCACTTGAGCTTGAGGGTTGGGATGAGTTGGAATTGTTATTGGATGATCCCATGGACAACCGAGATATGACATCGGCTAAGGTTGCCAAGATAGTTTCTTGACGCTTGGTTGATTCTTGTTGTTCCCTTCTCGCCTTCTTATGATGTTGAAGAAGAGATCAGAGAGTATCATCCATAGGTGATTAGGTTGAAGAAGAGGGGTGGGTAATTTGAGATTATTGTCTTTAGTGAGGAGGTTGATATCTTTGGTTTTGGTGTGGTGTTTGGAATGGTAAATTTTGAGGAAATTATTGGTTTTGTGTTTGATTGCGATATGGTTGTGGGTTGTATATTTGGTTGTGTGGGTTGTTGTTCCAACTTTGGTTAAAGTTATCCCTTCATCATTGGTTATAATTATTTCCTTGTTGATAAGGACCTTGATTCTTGGGATGGTAGTTTGAGCGGTGATGCGCGAATATTTTATACACTTTTTGGCATCATTTTCATATAGTTTTTAGCATGTTTTGTTTAATTTTTATTAAGTTTTCATAGGTTTTAGTGTAAAATTCACATTTTTGGATTCTACTTTGAGTTTGTGTGTTTTTATGCAATTTCAGATATTTTTCGGCTGAAATTGAAGAGCTAGAGAAAAAGTCTGATACAGAGACAGAGAAAGCACTGCAAATGTTGTCCGGATCTGACCTCCTTGCACTCAACAGAGCTTTTCTAGAGCTACAAAAGTCCAAATGGAGCGTTTTTAACAACTATGGAAAGCTGAATTCCAGATCTTTCCATAAATATTTAATAATCTATAGTTTGCTTCAAAATAAAAGGCCCAAAACGGGCATCCAACGCCAGCCTCCTGCTCCACTCCAAGCATCCAGCACCCAAAGGAGGAGACCAGCGTCCAAAGGCCCAAAGAGAATCCCCTAGTCTGCGTTCAACGCCCTAGAGGCCTCCTAGCATGTGGATCTCATCAAAGCTCAGCCCAAACACTCACTAAGTGGGCCCCAAAAGTAGATTTTAGCACAAAAAGATTGTTTTACCCTTCTTATGTAATCCTTAGTCATTAGTTTAGTATTTAAGGGATATTTTACATAATCATACGGAGAGATCTGCCATATTTCATTTTGATGATTTTATTTGCTATCAGTATGAGTTTCTAAACCTCCTAGGTTGAGGGGAGGAGCCCTACTAAGTTTTATGGATTAATAAAAGTACTACTGTTCTTTCTCAATTCGTGTTTGATTCTCTATTCTAAGATGTATCTTCGTTCTTCATCAATATGAATGCGTTGAACTGGCATAAGGTTATCACATTCTACATGGGTTCAGAGTGAGTCTTTCATCGAACAATGAAGAACTACTAACTTGATTATACATCTCGTAGACGGCTAATCCACGACTTCATTGGGGACTTCTCGAGACACCAGTTCAGCCGAGGTATGGGGAGATTAGGGTCTCTGTGGTAGAGTCTAGAATCCAAAGGCGCAACATCCTCTGATTCGGAAGACCCGACCTTGTCTATGTCGTTTTGAGTAGGATCACAAAGGAGAATGGACTGCAGGAGCTTCACCCTCAATCAGAATGGATCCGCACTAACCCTGGGGTTCATATCTGGAGGAGTATTGGCGGCTGCTCAAACCAGCGTCAATCACATACAGTCTGCCATAGAAGAAATCATTCACAATTGAAGAATACAGTAAGACCAGAGTTAATCCAGAAGGACAAAGCATCTTCAAGCCTTAACCATCTTCTTATCACTGGTTTCATTCGAATTCACAAAGTATTTTATACACTTTTATTCCTTTTATGCTTTTTACCAAAACTAAGAATTCTTCTATCCGCCTGACTAAGATCTGCAAGATAACCATAGCTTGCTTCAAACCAAAATTCTCATGGGATTGACCCTAACTAGCTCAGGTATTACTTGGATGACCTAGTGCACTTGTTGGTACAGTTGTGTGGAAGTGTGGGATTCTACCCACCAAGTTTTTGGCGTTGTTGTCGGGGATTGTTCGAGTTTAGACAATTGACGGATTATCTTGATCCTTAGATTAGGTATTGTCTTTAATTTTGTTAGAGTCTTTTATTTTATTTTTCTTTGTTTTTCGAAAAATCAAAAACTTTTTAAAAAATAATTATTTTCTTTTCTTTTTTTAATCTTTGTTTTTGGTTTGAGTCTTTTATTTTTGTTCTTGTTGAAATTTTTGAATTCTTTGAGTTTCTTTTAAAAAAATTTTCAAAATTAGTGTTTTTTGTTTGAGTCTTGTGTCAATCTTTAAGTTTGATGTCTTCTTGTATATTTTCTTTAAATTTTTGAAAATAGTGTTCTTGGTTTTCAAAAATTTTAAGTTTGGTGTCTTTTATATGTTCTTGTGTTCTTTGAATTCTTTGAGTTTTGTTCTTGGGGTTCTTCTTGATCTTCAAAGTGTTCTTGTTTTTCTTTTTGTTTTGATCTTAAAATTTTTAAGTTTAGTGTCTCTTTGTGTTTTTCTTCTTAATTTTCGCACACTAGGTGTCATTAGATCTAAAAATTTTAAGTTTGGTTTCATTTTGTTGTTTTGCTCTTTCTTCATTAAATTCAAAAATAAAAAAATATATTTTCTATCTTTTTTTAATTAAATTTTCAAAAATTAAAATAAAGATTTAGAATTTAATTTTAAATTATTATCTTATCTTATCTTAGTTTTCAAATTTCAAAATCAAATCCTTTCAAAAATCATATCTTTTTCAAAATCTTATCTTATCTTTTTATCTTTCTTCAAAATTCAAAAATCTTATCTTATCTTATTTCAATTTCAAATTTCAAATTTTAAAAATTAAACCTTTTCAAAATTCAAATCTTTTTCAAATCTTTATCTTATCTTGTTTCAAATTCAAAAATTCAAAATTTAAAACTCAAATCTTTTTAATTTAAAAACTTATCTTCTCTTAACTTTCTTATCCTATCTTTCTTACTTAACTTATCTTATCTTTTCTATCTTATCTTCTTTTAAATTTTAAAATTAAATCTTTTTCAAATCTTTTTAATTCTTATCTTATCTTGTTGAATTTTTCAATTATTTTTAAATTCAAATCTTTTCTAATCTTCTATCTTATCTTAATTTCAAATCTTTTTTAACTAGTTACTTGTTTACTCTCTCTTCTTTTTCAAAACTTCCTAACTAATTCTTCTCTCTCCTATTTTCGAAAATTCTCTTCTATCTCTCTCTTCTATTTTCGAAAAATTCATCATTTAATTTTCAAATCTTTTTAATTCATTAACCTTTATTTTTGAATTACATAAATAAATAAAACAAAAACAAAAATATTTTAATTCTTGTTTATCTTATTTACTTATAATTCTTCTCCTCTCTTTATTCGAATTCTTCTTCTCCTTCTTCTATCTTCATTCTTCTTTCTCTTCTTTCTTTACATCTCACAGGGAGTCCTCTGTTCTTGAACATAGAACTCCCAATCTCCTCTTTCCTTGGTTTCTTCTTTTCTTGTTTATGACCAGGAACAGGGATAAAGAACCTCTCTTTATTCTTGATCCTGAACCTGAGAGGACTTTAAGGAGGAACTTACAATAAGTTAAAATACAACACTCCAGAAGAAACCTCTCAGAAAATTTTGAACAAAAAGCTGAAGACATGGTCGAGCCTAATCATGAAGGAGAGGCAAGAAAGGTTCTTGGTGACTTCACCATGCCTACCTCTGACTTTTATGGCAGAAGTATCTCTGTACCTATGATTGGAGTTAACAACTTTAAGCTTAAGCCTCAGCTAGTCTCTCTTCTGCAACAGAATTGCAAGTTCCATGGACTTCCACTGGAAGATCCACATCAGTTCATAGCTGAATTCTTGCAAATCTGTGATACTGTTAAGACCAATGGAGTGAATCTTGAGATTTACAGACTTATGCTCTTTCCCTTTACTGTAAGAGATAGAGCTAAAATATGGTTGGATTCTCAACCAAAAGAGAGCCTAAACTCTTGGGAAAAGCTGGTCAATGCTTTCTTGGCTAAATTCTTTCCTCCTCGAAGGATGACCAAAATCAGAGTGGAAGTTTAAACCTTCAAAAAAAAGAAGGTGAATCCCTTTATGAAGCTTGGAAAAGATACAAGCAACTGATCAGGAGGTGTCCTCCTGACATGCTCTCAAAATGGTCAATCATAGGTGTCTTCTATGATGGTCTTTCTGAGATGTCCAAAATATCATTGGACAGCTCTACAGGTGATCACTCCACTTAAAGAAAATGCCTGCAGAACAAGAGAACTCATTGAGATGGTTACAAACAACCAATTCATGTACACCTCTAAGAGAAATCCTGTAAACAATGGGATCCCTTAGAAGGAAAGAGTTCTTGAAGTTGATACTCTGAATGCCATATTAGCTCAGAACAAGATCTTGACCCAGCAGGTCAATATGATCTCTCAGCATTTGACTAGAATGCAAGCTGTAACTGGCAGCACTTAGGAAGTTTCTTCTGAAGTAGAAGCTTATGTTCATGATCAACCCACCATGAAGGAGGTGAATTACATGGGAAAGCCCTATAGAAATACCTATAATCCTTCATGGAGAAGTCATCCTAACCTTTCATGGAAGGATCAACAGAAGCCTCAACAAGGCTTTAATAATAATCAAGGTGGAAGGAACCAGAATAGGTTCAACAGCAGGCTACCATTCCCATCTTCTCAAGGAAATATGGAGACTCTTAAGTAGAGCCTTTCTGACTTAGCCATTTTAGTCTCCAGCCTCTCTAAGACCACTCATAGTTTTATAACTGAAACAAGATCCTCCATAAGAAATTTGGAGGTACAGATTGGTCAACTGGGCAAGAGAATCCCTGAGACTCCTCCTGACACTCTTCCTAGTAACACTGAAGTGAAGCCAAGAGAAGAGTGCAAGGCCATCACCACTGAGACTGAGGCCGAATCTGGAGAGAATGGAAAGGCATTGAACGCCAGTGAGGAAGATCTCACTGGGCATTCAACGCCCAAATGGCTAAAAGCCTAGCGCTGAACGCCAGTGAGGAAGCCCTCACTGGGCGTTCAACGCCCCAACAGGCAAGGAGGCTGGCATTGAATGCTAGCCAAGACATCCTACGGGGCATTCAATGCCCAAAATGGTAAGGGAACTGGTGTTTAACGCTATTAAGGGTATACATCATGGGCGTTCAATGCCCAAAGATCCATCAGAGCTGACGTTGAACGCCAGTAAAGGCACACCATCTGAGTGCTCAATACCTACTTAATAAATCCCTATCCAAGAACTAAAAGAAGCTAAGGCTCATATAGAGACCGTAAAGGTTCCATTGAATGCACTTCTGCAGTGCATGAGTTCTAAGAAACACTCATCCTCTGATGAGGAAGAAGATACTAGGGAAGAGCAAATTGCTCGGTACCTAGGAGCTCTTATAAAGTTGAATGCCAAGCTATTTGGTACAAAGCTTTTGGAGGAAGAACCTCCAGTGCTTTTCAAAGAACTCAATGCTTTGGTTCAGCAGCACCATGACCTTTGAGAAGGCTCTATGTGACCTAGGGTCAAGCATAACCTCATTCCACTCTCTGTAATGGAAAAGCTGGGAGTCTTTGAGGTACAAGCTGCAAACATCTTACTAGAGATGGCAGACAAATCAATAAAGAAGCCATATGGCTTAGTAGAGGGATGTCTTATTGAAGGTTGAAGACTGCTACATCCCTGCAAACTTCATAGTCTTGGACATAGGAGACGATGAGAATGATTCTATCATCCTCGGAAGACCTTTCCTAGCTACTGCAAAAGCCATGATTAATGTGGCCAAGGGAGAAATGGTTTTCCAACTAGGAGAGGACTACTTCTTATTCAAGATGTCAAATCTCAATTCTCCCTCTGAAAAGAAAGAGACAATGGTGCAACACTTAGTATTCCAACCATCTCTTTCAGTGCAGAGCTTTACTAAGCTCCCAAACATCAATTCTAAGTTTGGTGTTGGGAAACCATTAACAAACACTGAAAACAAAGGTACTAAGAAGAAAGTATGATGAGCAGATATTTTATACGCTTTTTGGGGGTAATTTCATGTAGTTTTTAGCATGTTTTAGTTAGTTTTTAGTATATTTTTATTAGTTTCTAGGAAAAATTCATATTTCTGGACTTTACTATGAGTTTTTGTGTTTTTCTGTGATTTCAGGTATTTTCTAGCTGAAATTGAGGAAGCTGAGCAAAAATCTGATTCAGGCTGAAAAAGGACTGCAGATGCTGTTCGATTCTGACCTCCCTGCACTCGAAATGGATTTTCTGGAGCTACAGAAGTCCAAATGGCGCGCTCTCAATTGTGTTGGAAAGTCGACATCCAGGGCTTTTCAGCAATATATAATAGTCTATACTTTGCTCAAGGATAAACGACGTAAACTGGCGTTCAACGCCAATTCTATGTTGCATTCTGGCGTTAAACGCCAGAAACAGGTTACAAGTTGGCGTTTAACTCTGGAAACAGCCTAGGCACGTGTAAAGCTCAAGTCTCAGCCCCAGCACACACCAAGTAGGCCCCAGAAGTGGATTTCTGCACTATCTATCTTAGTTTACTCATTTTTCGTAAACCAAGGTTACTAGTTTAGTATTTAAACAACTTTTAGAGATTTATTTTATACCTCATGACAATTTAGATCTGAACTTTGTACTCTTTGACGGCATGAGTCTCTAAACTCCATTGTTGGGGGTGAGGAGCTCTACTGTGTCTCGATGAATTAATGCAATTATTTATGTTTTCTATTCAAACACGCTTGTTTCTATCTAAGATGTTCATTCGCACTTCAATATGATGGATGTGATGATCCGTGACACTCATCACCATTCTCAACCTATGAAGGTATTCCTGACAACCACCTCTGTTCTACCTTCGATTGAATGAGTATCTCTTGGATTCCTTAATCAGAGTCTTTGTGGTATAAGCTAGAATCCATTGGCAGCATCCTTGAGAATCCGAAAAGTCTAAACCTTGTCTGTGGTATTCCGAGTAGGATTCAGGGATTGGATGACTATGACAAGCTTCAAATTCACAAAGGTTGGGCGTAGTGACAGACGCAAAAAGGATCAATGGATCCTACTCCAACATGAGTGAGAACCGACAATGATTAGCAGTGCGGTGACAGCGCACCTGGACCATTTTCACTGAGAGGACGGATGGTAGCCATTGACAACGCTGATCCACCAACATACAGCTTGCCATAGGAGGAACCTTGCGTGCGTGAAGAAGAAGGCGGGGAGAAAGCAGAGATTCAGAAGACAAAGCATCTCCAAAACTCCAACATCTTCTCCATTATTGTATAACAAGTATTTAATTCATGCTCTTTTATTTTTTGCAATCCAAACTGATAATTATAATTGATATCCTGACTAAAAATTACAAAATAACCATAGATTGCTTCAAGCCAACAATCTCCGTGGGATTCGACCCTTACTCACGTAAGGTATTACTTGGACGACCCAGTGCACTTGCTGGTTAGTGGTACGAGTTGTGAAAAGTGTGATTTACAATTCGTGCACCAAGTTTTTGGTGCCGTTGCCGAGGATTGTTTGTGTTTGCACAACTGACGGTTTATTTTGTTGCTTAGAATAGGAAAAATTTTTCTTTTTTTTTGGTTTAGAGTCTTCTATCATTGTTTTTGGTTGAATGTTTTTTTAATTCTTATTTTCTCTTTAAATTTTTTGAAAATTTTTACAAACTAATAATTGAGTTTTCCTGTTTGAGTTTAGTTTCATATTTTAAGTTTGGTGTCAATTGCATGTTTTTATTTTCTTTTAAATTTTCGAATTTATATTCATTGTTCTTTCTTAATCTTCAAGTTGTTCTTGTTTATTTTCCTTGTTTGATCTTTAGTTTTTCTTGTTTTGTGATTTTTCTTGTTTTTCTTGTACTTTTTTCAAAATATTAGTTTTCAAAAAAAAAATTATACATTAAATACCTTATTAAAACACTTTAAATTTATAACTCAATTGGCTAGAATGTTGTGTTTATGTTCCTGGTAATTAGGAATTTTCCTTTTAAAAATTTTTCAAAAATAATTTTTCTTTGATTAAATCTGGTGCCAAACTTTTAAGTTTGGTGTTCTCTTGTTATTTTTCTTTAATTTTCGAAAAGTTATTCTTAGTTTTCTAAAAGTTTTAAGTTTGGTGTTCCCTTTTATGTTCTTGAATCTTTGAATCTTGTTCTTGTTGTTCTTGTGAGTCTTCAAGGTGTTCTTGAGTCTTCTTTGTATTTTGATCTTAAAATTTTTAAGTTTGGTGTTCCTTGGTGTTTTCCCTCCAAAATTTTCGAAAATAAGGAGCATTGGATTTAAAAATTTTAAGTTTTGTGTCTTTTTATTGTTTTTCTCTTTCCTCATTGAATTCAAAAATATCTTTTCCCTTTATTTTAACTGATTTTTCGAAAATTACCTTTAAAAATTCAGATTTTTATTTTAAAAATCAAATCTTTTCCAAATTCAAAATCTTATTCAAAAATCATATTCAAAAATTTTCAAATCTTTTCAATTAATTAGTCAATTCAACATTCAAATTTCTTTTTATTTTCTTTTTCTTTTAATTTTCAAAATCTATATTTTATTTTCTAATTATTTTACTTTATTTTATTTCATTTTTTCGGTTATTTTTAATTAAAAAAAATAAAAATATATTTTACTTGCAATTCACATCATCTCCCTTTCTCCGTCATAGATCTAAGTGAAAATGAACAATCCAGAAGGACTCTGGGGTCATATGCTAACCCCACTACTGCTGCATATGGGAGTAGTATCTGTATACCCTCCATCAAAGTAGGCAGTTTTGAGCTAAATCCTCAGCTCATTGTCATGGTGCAGCAAAACTGCCAGTATTCCGGTCTTCCACAGGAAGAATTTACTGAGTTTCTGGCACAATTCTTGCAAATTGCTTACACAGTACGTGACAAGGAGGTAGATCAGGATGTATACAGACTGTTACTATTTTTGTTTGCTGTAAAAGATCAAGCTAAAAGGTGGTTAAATAACTAACCCACAGCAAGCATAAGGACATGGAAACAGTTATCAGACAAATTCCTGAATCAATATTTCCCTCCAAAAAGGATGACACAGCTAAGGCTGGATATCCAAGGTTTCAAACAAGAGGATGATGAATCCCTTTATAATGCCTGGGAAAGGTACAGAGGGATGCTAAGGAAATGCCCCTCTGAAATGTTTTAAGAGTGGGTGCAGTTAGACATCTTCTACTATGGGCTTACAAAAGGAGCTCAGATGTCCCTAGACCACTCAGCTGGTGGATCTATACACATGAGGAAAACTATTGAAGAGGCTCAAGAGCTTATTGATATAGTTGCCAGAAACCAGCATCTGTACATAAGTAATGGGTCCCCCATAAAAGAAGAAGCCAAAGCAGTATCTACTGAACTTGGTCCTCCAGAACAAGTTGCTGAACTCAATCAACAATTGTGCTTTCTAACAAAACAGCTAGCAGAATTCAAGGAGATGCTACAAGACACTAAAAATTCTAATAAAAATATGGAGGCACAATTGAATCAGACAAAACAGCAGTTATCAAAGCAGATAACAGAAGAGTGCCAGGCAGTTCAATTAAGAAGTGGAAAAACATTAAATACCTCGCTTCAGAGCAGCAAAAAGCCAAGGAAAGAACAACTGACAGAGGATGAGCAAAATATCATCCAAAATCCCTCTGAGGACAGTAAGTATAGACCAGATGCTAGAGAGACTAGTAGGTGATGCACATAAACTAGTTATGCTACGATTTAGGAAATTGCACGATCGGCAAAATTCCTTCCGGCAAGTGCACCGGTT
>NC_029792.2:90608793-90609009 GCF_000816755.2 Arachis ipaensis | reverse complement strand
CTCCAGTTTGAGGTCAAACTGGAGGTTAAACGTGGAACTCCTTCCTGAGTGGCATTGTCATTCTGGCGTTTAACCTCCAGTTTTAGGTCAAACTGGAGGTTAAACGTGGAATGCTTCTTTAGTGAGGCTTTTCATTCTGGCGTTTAACCTCCAGTTTAAGGTCAAACTGGAGGTTAAACTTCAATTCCAGCATTTCTTATCCTTCATGATTTTTGG
>NC_029792.2:90595492-90606643 GCF_000816755.2 Arachis ipaensis | reverse complement strand
TGCATCAAAGTCTTGCAAAATTTCATGAGAAATCTTCCATTCATAGCATTTAAGTAATATAACTAAAACTCATGGAATTTGCATCAAAATCATATTGTTTGGATGGTTCATTGCTTTGTTCTTCATTTAACCATTTTTGGTTACTTTAAGCTCAAGAAAATGCATAAAACAACTAAAACTAACAGAAAAATGCTAGTGAAACTAGCCTATGATGCCTTGGCATCAGTAGGTCATGATTTTTACTGCTTTTTGGATGGCTATTCAGGTTACAACCAAATTCCAGTAGATCCCCAAGATCAAGAGAAAATTGCATTTACATGTCTATCTGGAGTATTTGCCTACAGAAGGATGCCATTTGGGCTGTGTAATGCACCTGCAACCTTTCAGAGATGCATGCTCTCTATTTTCTCTGATATGGTGGAAAAATTTCTGAAAGTCTTCATGGATAACTTCTCAGTATATGGAGACTCATTCAACTCCTGTCTTGATCACCTGACACTAGTTCTGAAAAGATGCCAAGAGACTAACCTGGTTTTAAACTGGGAAAAATGTCACTTTATGGTGACTGAAGGGATTGTCCTTAGGCATAAAATTCCAAACAAGGGAATAGAGGAGGATCAAGCTAAAGTGGAAGTAATTGAAAAATTACCACCACCTGCCAATGTTAAGGCAATCAGAAGCTTTCTGGGGCATGCAGGATTCTATAGGAGGTTTATAAAGGATTTTTCAAAAATCGCAAAACCTCTGAGCAACCTGCTAGCTGCTGACACACCATTTGTGTTTGACACAGAGTGTCTGCAGGCGTTTGAAACCCTGAAAGCTAAGCTGGTCACAGCACCAGTTATTTCCGCACCAGACTGGACATTACCTTTCGAATTAATGTGTGATGCCAGTGACCAAGCCATTGGTGCAGTATTGGGGCAGAGGCACGACAAGCTCCTGCATGTCATTTATTATGCTAGCCGTGTTTTAAATGATGCCCAAAAAAATTACACAACCACAGAAAAGGAACTGCTTGCAGTGGTTTATGCCATTGACAAGTTTAGATCTTACTTAGTAGGATCAAAAGTGATTGTGTACATTGACCATGCTGCTCTTAAATATCTACTTACAAAGCAGGATTCAAAACCCAGGCTCATAAGATGGGTGTTACTTCTGCAAGAGTTTGATATAGAAATAAGAGACAGAAAAGGGACAGAAAACCAAGTGGCTGATCATCTGTCTCGGATAGAGCCAGTAGAAGGGGCGCCCTTTCCCTCTATTGAAATCTCTGAAACCTTTCCGGATGAGCATTTGTTTGCCATTCAGGAAACACCATGGTTTGCAGACATTACAAACTATAAAGCTGCAAGGTTCATACCCAAGGAGTACAGCAGGCAACAAAAGAAAAAATTAATTACTGATGCAAAGTATTACTTGTGGGATGAACCCTATCTCTTTAAGAGGTGTGCAGACGGAATAATCAGAAGGTGTGTGCCTAGAGAAGAAGCACAAAAGATCTTATGGCATTGCCATGGGTCACAATATGGAGGACATTTCAGAGGTGAGCGAACAGCCACCAAGGTCCTCCAATGTGGCTTCTACTGGCCTACCCTCTATAGAGATTCTCGAGAGTTTGTACGTAACTGTGATAGTTGCCAGAGAGCTGGTAATCTGCCTCATGGTTATGCCATGATTCAACAAGGAATCTTGGAGATAGAGTTATTTGATGTATGGGGTATTGACTTCATGGGGCCCTTCCCACCATCATACTCAAACACTTATATTCTGGTTGCAGTCGACTATGTATCTAAATGGGTAGAGGCCATTGCCACACCCACTAATGATACTAAGACAGTGCTGAAGTTCCTCCAGAAAAATATCTTCAGCAGGTTTGGTGTCCCTAGAGTACTAATCAGTGATGGGGGCACTCACTTCTGCAACAAACAGCTTTACTCTGCCATGGTCCGGTATGGAATTAGCCAAAAAGTGGCAACTCCATATCATCCACAAACAAATGGGCAAGCTGAAGTCTCTAACAGAGAACTAAAAAGAATCCTGGAACGGACTATAAGTACCCGTAGAAAGGATTGGGCAAGAAGCTTGGATGATGCTCTGTGGGCTTACAAAACAGCATTCAAGACTCCTATAGGGACCTCTCCATACCAGCTTATGTATGGTAAGGTCTGTCATCTGCCCATGGAACTGGAATACAAAGCCTACTGGGCAACCAGATTCCTAAACTTTGATGCCAAATTAGCTGGAGAAAAAAGATTGCTCCAGCTGAATGAGCTAGAGGAATTCAGACTCACTGCTTTCGAAAATGCCAAGCTTTACAAAGAGAAAGCAAAAAGGTGGCATGACAGAAAGCTGTCATCTAGAGTCTTTGAACCAGGACAGAAGGTTCTGCTATTTAACTCTAGGCTCAGGCTATTCTCCGGGAAACTGAAATCCCGATAGAGGGGACCATATGTGATTACAAGTGTGTCACCATATGGCTATGTGGAGCTTCAAGACATTGATTCTAATAAGAAGTTCATTGTTAATGGACAGAGAATCAAACATTATCTTGAAGGCAATATTGAGCAAGAATGCTCAAAGCTGAGGCTAGATTAAAAAGCTCAGCAAGGTCCAACTAAAGACAATAAAGAAGTGCTTGCTGGGAGGCAACCCAGCCATTAGCAAAACTCTTTCTGTTATTTTATTTTATTCTATTCTTTATTTTATTTATTTTTAAAGCATATAAGTTCAATATTAACAAGGTAAAGAATCAATTGCACAAGTTTACAGGGCTACAGAGGGATTCAGAGCACAAAACAGGAAAAAGGAGCTCACTGGCAAGAAAACGCCAGTAAGAGGCACAATTGGGCGTTAAACGCCCAAAAGGAGCATCTACTGGGCGTTTAACGCCAGTAGAGATAGCCATCTGGGCGTTAAACGCCAGAAAGAAGCAGCTTCTGGGCGTTTAACGCCAGATTTACAGCATCCTGGGCGTTCAGAAAAACGCCCAGTGACAAAGGAGTTTCTGGCGTTTAACGCCAACTGGAAGCAACAGCTGGGCGTTAAACGCCCAGACCAAGCACCAATTGAGCGTTAAACGCCCAAAACATGCAGCAGTTGGGCGTTTAACGCCAGGATTGTGGGGAGTAGGCAATTTTGTTTTCAATTCAATTTTTTTTTTATTTTTTATGTTTCAATTCATGATTTCTTGCACAAACATGTTACAAATCCTAATTTTTCAACTCCTTTTTCAAAAGATATCAAATGTATCTTAATTCATAAACCCATTTTTTTTATCCTCTTCAAATTATTTTCAAATCCTTTTCAAAACAAATCTATCTCTTTTCCTTCTACAATCTTTTCAACTCATCAATATCTTTTTCAAATCTTCACAACATCTTTTTCAAAACAAAGCTATCTTTTTCAAATATCTTCCATATTATTCATATCTTTTAAATTTTAAAGTGCATCCTTTTTCTATCATACTTATCTTTTACAAATCATATCTTCTTCAAAATTTTCGAAAACCCACCCCCCTTCCCTTTAAATCCTAGTTCGGCCTCCCCCACCTCCACAATTCGGACTTGGCTCTCCTCATATCCCTCTCCTTTCTTCTCTTTTGCTTGAGGACAAGCAAACCTCTAAGTTTAGTGTGTTTATCCGTGATCACTAAGCCAATACCCACTAAGATCATGGCTCCTAAGGAAAAACAAACCAACTCAAGAGGCAAGAAAGAGAATATTCCAAAACTACTTTGGAATCAAGGGAAGTTCTTAACCAAAGAACATTCAGACCATTACTACAAAATAATGGGTCTAAGGTCAGTGATCCCGAAAGTTAAATTCAATCTGAAAGAAGACGAATATTCGGAGATCCAAAAGCAAATTCGAAACAGAAGCTGGGAAGTCCTAGCTAATCCTGAAACAAAGGTGGGAAGAAACATGGTTCAGGAATTCTACGCAAATCTGTGGCAGACGGACAAGCAGAGAATAGCGGGAACCGCATTCTATGACTATAGAACTCTGGTTAGAGGGAAGATTGTTCACACCCACCCTGACAAAATAAGGGAGATCTTCAAGCTGCCTCAACTGCAAGATGACCCAGACTCCTTTAATAGGAGAATGATGAGATCGAACCTGAACTTGGACAAGATCCTAGAGGACATATGTCTCCCTGGAGCTAATTGGACAACCAACACAAAGGGTGCCCCGAACCAACTCAAGAGAGGAGATCTCACTAGTCGCCAGAGGCTGGCTGGACTTCATTGGGCACTCTATATTGCCCACTAGCAACTGCTCTGAGGTCACCATCAGAAGAGCAGTGATGATTCATTGCATTATGCTAGAAAAAGAAGTGGAAGTTCATCAGCTGATTGCTTGTGAGCTTTACAAGATTACAAACAAGAACTCCAAAGATGCCAGATTGGCTTATCCAAGCTTGGTCTCTCTGTTATGTAAAGATGCTGGGATAAAAATAGGAGTAGATGAGTACATCCCAGTTGAGCTACCAATCACCAAAAAGTCTATGGAAGGACAACAAGTGCAGGACGAACCCATCAAGAGGAGAGCACAGGAGTTCCTCCCGAAAATCTCTCAAATTGAATACTGGGAGCGCCTAGAAGCATCTGTCACCAAGTTGCAAGAAGTTGTGGATCAACTGAAGGAAGAACAGCAAAATCAAAACAGCATGCTCTGCAAACTGCTTAGAGAACAAGAAGAGCAAGGGCATGAACTGAAGGAACTGAAGCGCCAGAAGCTATCTCTTGAAGGGCCAAGCACTCCACAGACTAAAGAGGCATCCACCTCCCAAATTCAAGGTTGTTGAGTTCTAATCTTAGCCTTAACTCTGTGATAATTGTTCTTATTAGAAATTTACCTTAGAAGTTATATATGAGTAGTAGTAATTAGTATCTCTATTTTGATTTTATCTCCAATTAAGCTATAATTTATTTTTCTCATCATCATCAAACATGAATAAAATAGCAGATTTTTAGAATAAGGAGGCAATATTTTTTTCGAGTTCTTAATAAGGAAAATTCTAACTAACTATATGTGGTGGCAATGCTTTTTGTCTTCTGAATGAATGCCTGAACAGTGCATTTTTTTATATTGAATTTTATGAATGTTAAAATTGTTGGCTCCTGAAAGAATGATGAACAAGAGAAATGTTATTGATGATCTAAAAAATTATGAAATTAATTCTTGAAGCAAGAAAAAGTAGCAAAAAAAAAGAGAGAAGAAGAAGGAGCAGTAGAAAAAGCCAGTAGCCCTTAAAACCAAAAGGCAAGGGTAGGAGGGTCTAAAAGGAATAAAATCCTGGCCTAAGCGGCTAAACTAAGCTGTCCCTAACCATGTGCTTGTGGCGTGAAGGTGTCAAGTGAAAACTTGAGACTGAGCGGTTAAAGTCGAGGTCCAAAGCAAAAACAGAGTGTGCTTAAGAACTCTGGACACCTCTAATTGGGGATCTAAAAAGGTTCACCCAGTTATGTGTCTGTGGCATTTATGTATCCGGTGGTAAAACTGGAAAACAAAGTGCTTAGGGCTACAGCCAAGACTCATAAAGTAGCTGTGTTCAAGAATCAACATACTAAACTAGGAGAATCAATAATACTATCTGAATTCTGAGTTCCTATGGACGCCAATCATTCTGAAATTCAAAGGATAAAGTGAGATGCCAAAACTGTTCGGAAACAAAAAGCTACTAGTCCCGTTCATCTAATTGGAATCTGAGCTTCACTTAAAACTCTGAGATATTATTGCTTCTCGATTTCTTTTTTGTCCTATTTTATTTGTCTAGTTGCTTGGGGACAAGCAACAGTTTAAGTTTGGTGTTGTGATGAGCGGATATTTTATACGCATTTTGGGGGTAATTTCATGTAGTTTTTAGCATGTTTTAGTTAGTTTTTAGTATATTTTTATTAGTTTCTAGAAAAAATTAATATTTCTGGACTTTACTATGAGTTTTTGTGTTTTTCTGTGATTTCAGGTATTTTCTGGCTGAAATTGAGAGAGCTGAGCAAAAATCTGATTCAGGCTGAAAAAGGACTGTAGATGCTGTTGGATTCTGACCTCCCTGCACTCGAAATGGATTTTTGGGAGCTATAGAAGTCCAAATGGCACGCTCTCAATTGCGTTGGAAAGTAGACATCCAGGGCTTTCCAGCAATATATAATAGTTTATACTTTGCTCAAGAATAAACGACGTAAACTGGCGTTCAACGCCAGTTCCATGTTGCATTCTGGCGTTAAACGCCAGAAACAGGTTACAAGTTGGCGAATAACTTTGGAAACAGCCTAGGCACGTGTAAAGCTCAAGTCTCAGCCCCAGCACACACCAAGTGGGCCCCGGAAGTGGATTTTTGCACTATCTATCTTAGTTTACTCATTTTCTGTAAACCTAGGTTACTAGTTTAGTATTTAAACAACTTTTAGAGATTTATTTTATACCTCATAACAATTTAGATCTGAACTTTGTACTCTTTGACGGCATGAGTCTCTAAACTCCATTGTTGAGGATGAGGAGCTCTGCTGTGTCTCGATGAATTAATGCAATTATTTCTATTTTCTATTCAAACACGCTTGTTTCTATCTAAGATGTTCATTCGCACTTCAATATGATGGATGTGATGATCCGTGACGCTCATCACCATTCTCAACCTATGAACGCGTGCCTGACAACCACCTACGTTCTACCTTCGATTGAATGAGTATCTCTTGGATTCCTTAATCAGAGTCTTCATGGTATAAGCTAGAATCCATTGGCAGCATCCTTGAGAATCCGGAAAGTCTAAACCTTATCTGTGGTATTCCGAGTAGGATTCAGGGATTGGATGACTGTGACAAGCTTCAAACTCACAAAGGTTGGGCGTAGTGACAGACGCAAAAAGGATCAATGGATCCTACTCCAACATGAGTGAGAACCGACAGATGATTAGCAGTGTGGTGACAGCGCACCTGGACCATTTTCACTGAGAGGACGGATGGTAGCCATTGACAACGGTGATCCACCAACATACATCTTGCCATAGGAGGAACCTTGCATGCGTGAAGAAGAAGGCAGGGAGAAAGCAGAGATTCAGAAGACAAAGCATCTCCAAAACTCCAACATCATCTCCATTATTGCATAACAAGTATTTAATTCATGCTCTTTTATTTTTTGCAATCCAAACTGATAATTATAATTGATATCCTGACTAAGAATTACAAAATAACCATAGATTGCTTCAAGCCAACAATCTCCGTGGGATTCGACCCTTACTCACGTAAGGTATTACTTGGACGACCCAGTGCACTTGCTGGTTAGTGGTACGAGTTGTGAAAAGTGTGATTTAAAATTCGTGCACCAAAGTACCTAAAGGCTGGAGAGACAAGAAAGTCTCCACTGAAGGCCTCTCCCCTGGCATGAGAGTTGTTTTCACCAAGAAACCAGTCATACCACATACAGTGAGTCGTATCCTGTCTCTAGAGCATGTGGAGATCATTCATGAGAAGACAGGAAGAAAGTTCACTGTAAGGGGCGAAATTCTGAGACCATACTCACCTTTGTAAGGAGCTAACGGTCAAGCTAATGACGTTAAAGAAGCACTTGTTGGGAGGCAACCCAACCTTAATAAATTATTTTTATTTTCTTTCATTTTGTTTTTCTTTAAGTTATTTTCTTTTAGATTCATGATCATGTGCAGCAGTCAGAACAAAGACAAAAATGTTAATCAGTGAAAACAGAACACTCTGGATGGAGTGTTGCTGGGGTTGAACGCCAGCCAGGGAGCATTGGCTGCGCGTTCAACGCCCCCAATGGGCAGCATAGGTGGCGTTGAACGCCAGCCAGGGAGCAGACCCTGGGCATTCAAACGCCAATGCAGAGGGCAGGGGATCTGAATTCCCTATCCTCTCAGGACCTGTGGGTCCCACAGCATCTTTACCTATCCCACTTCTTCCTTCTTTCTTTCACACTTCCCATACACTCTTCCCTATAAACTCTAACCCAATCACATCTATATCACTTTCCCAAAACCATCATAACTCTCACCAACCCCCACCCACTTCAAAATCAAATCCCCCCCTCCATTTACCAACCCATGACCGAACCTAACCCTAACCCACTCCAATAAATACCCCTCATTCTAACCCTTCATACACACACCTCTCATACATATCAAAGCCCCCTTGGCCGAATTGCTCTCTGCCTCCTTCTCCCTTTATTTTCTTCTTCTGCTACTCCATTCTTCTTTTTTCTTTATTTTTTGCTCGAGGACGAGCAAAGCTTTTATGTTTGGTGTGGGAAAAGCGTTACTTTTTGCTTTTCATTACCACTTATGGCACCTAAGGTTGGAGAATCCTCTAGAAAGAGGAAAGGAAAGGCAGTAGCCGCCACCTCCAAATCTTCAGAGATGGAGAGATTCATCACCAAAGCCCACCAAGACCACTTCTATGAAGTAGTGGCAGAGAAAAAAGTGATCCCTGAGGTCCCTTTTAGGCTTAAGAAGAATGAGTATCCAAAAATCCGAAGAGAGATCCGGAGAAGAGGTTGGGAAGTCCTAACCAATCCGTTCCAAGAGGTTGGGATCTTAATGGTGCAAGAGTTCTATGCTATTACATGGGTCACGAAAAACCATGACATTAGTGTGAACCCAAATCCCAAGAAGTCGAGCACCATGGTCTGAGGGAAAATCTTAGATTTTACCCCGGAAAGTGTGAGGTTGGCATTCAGCTTCCTTTGATGCAAGGAGATCCACATCCTTACACTAGAAGAGTCAACTTTGATCAGAGACTAGATCAAGTGCTCTCAGACATCTGTGTGGAAGGAGCACAGTGGAAAAGGGATTCCCAAGGCAAGCCCATTCAACTAAGAAGGCTTGACCTCAAGCCCATAGCTAGAGGATGGTTGGAATTCATCCAACGCTCTATCATCCCTACTAGCAACCGATCAGAAGTGACTATTGAAAGAGCCATCATGATCCATTGCATCATGATTGGAAGTGAGGTGGAAGTACATGAGGTGATTCCTCAAGAATTGTACAAGATAGCTGAGAAGCCTTCCACTAAAGCAAGGTTGGCATTCCCACACCTCATATGTCATCTATGCAATTCAGCTGGAATTGTCATAGAAGGAGACATCTTCATTGAGGAGGACAAGCCCATCACTAAGAAGAAGATGGAGCAAACTAGAGAGCATACACATGAGCCTATGCAGCCGCCTCAGCATGAGATCTCTGAGATGCCTCAAGGGATGTATTTTTCTCCTCAAAGCTATTGGGATCAATGGCATACTTTCATAGGAGAATTTACCTCTAACATGAATAAGTTGATAATGGAGCATCAAGAGCATTCCACCATCCTCAATGAAATTAGAGAAGACCAAATGGCTATGAGGGAAGAACAACAAAAATAAAGGAGTGACATTGAAGTGATCAAGCACTACATTGGATCCTCAAGGAGGAGCACTAGCCACCACCATTAAAGGTGGATTTATTCTCTTTATCTCCTTTTCTTTTGTTATTTTTTATTTTCTGTTATATTTTTCTGTCTGTTCTCTTGTTCTTATTGCATGATCATTTCTATTTATGTCTTAAAGTTGTAAAATATTTCATATGTCTCTCACCTTGCTTAAAAAGAAAATTTTATTTGAAAAGAATTAAGAGATATATGAACTTCAAGTTTATAATAAGAATAGTTTAATTATGCTGATGTGGTGGCATTGCTTTTGTTTTCTGAATGTATGAATAATAGTGTATATTTGAAGTTAGAATTTTAGAATGTTGGCTCTTGAAAGAATGATGAAAAAGGAAAAGTACTACTGGTAATCTGAAAAATCCAAAAATTGATTCTTGAAGCAAGAAAAAGCAGCAAAAAAAACAAGAAAAAGAAAAACCATCTTGCAAAAAAAAAGAATAGTATATGTGCATGCAAAAAAAATGGCGAAAAATAAATAAATAAATAGAAAACGCCAATATCTCTTTAAACCAAAAGGCAAGAGCAAAAAGCCAGTAACCCTTTGAACCAAAAGTCAAGAGTAAAAGGATCCAAAGATCCTAAGAGTGTGCTTAAGAACTCTAGACACCTCTATCTAGGGATTCTAGCAAAGCTAAATCACAATCCGAAAGGGTTTACCCAGTTAAAGTATCTGTGGCATTTATGTATCCGGTGGTAATACTGGAAAACAAAGTGCTTAGGGTCACGACCAAGACTCTGAAAGCTGTGTTCAAAAATAAAAAAAGAACTGAACTAGGAGAGTCAATAATATCATCTGGATTCTAAGTTTCTAAAGAGACCAACGATTCTGAGTTTCAATGGATAGTGAGATGCCAAAACTATTCAAAAGCAAAAAGCCACTAAGTCCCGCTCATCTAATTGAAACTAAGCTTCATTAGAAACTCTGAGATTTACTATCTTACTCTTCTTTTTATCCTATTTTTTTTAGCTTCTTGGGGACAAGCAATAGTTTAAGTTTGGTGTTGTCATGAACGAATATTTTATTCGCTTTTTGGCATCATTTTCATATAGTTTTTAGCTTGTTTTGTTTAATTTTTATTAAGTTTTCATAGGTTTTAGTGTAAAATTCACATTTTTGGATTCTAATTTGATTTTGTGTGTTTCTATACAATTTCAGGTATTTTTTGCTGAAATTGAGGAGCCGGAGCAAAAGTCTGATTCAAAGACAAAGAAAGCACTACAGATGCTGTCCGAATCTGACCTCCTTGCACTCGACAGAGCTTCTCTGGAGCTATAGAAGTCCAAATGGAGCATTCTTAATGGCTACGAAAATCTGCTTTCCAGAGCTTTCCAGAAATATATAATAGTCTATACTTTGCTTTAGAATAGAAGGCCCAAAACTGGCGTCCAACGCCAGCCTCCTTCCTCACTCCAGGCGTCCAGCGCCCAAAGGAGGAGACCAGCATCCAAACGCCCAAAGAGGACCCCCTAGCCAGTGTTCAATGCCCTAGAGGTCTTCTAGCATGTGGATCTTATCAAAGCTCAGTCCAAACACTCACCAAGTGGGCTTTAGAAGTGGATTTTAGCACAAAAGACTGTTTTACCCTTCTTATGTAATCCTTATTCATTAGTTTTGTTTTTAAGGGATATTTTACATAATGATACAGAGAGATCTGCCATATTTCATTTTGATGATTATATTTTCTATCAGTATGAGTTTATAAACCTCCTAGGTTGAGGGA
>NC_029792.2:90586470-90590793 GCF_000816755.2 Arachis ipaensis | reverse complement strand
AGCCCTGCTGAGTTTTATGGATTAATAAAAGTACTACTGTTCTTTCTCAATTCGTGTTTGATTCTCTATTCTAATATGTATCTTCGTTCTTCATCAATATGAATGCGTTGAACTGGCATAAGGTTATCACATTCTACATGGGTTCAGAGTGAGTCTTTCATCGGACAATGATGAACCACTAGCTTGATTATACATCTTTTAGACGGCTAATCTACGACTTCGTTGGGGACTTCTCAAGACACCAGTTCAACCAAGGTATGGCGAGATTAGGGTCTCTGTGGTAGAGGCTAGAATCCAAAGGTGCAGCATCCTCTAATCTGGAAGATCCGACCTTATCTGTGGCATTTTGAGTAGGATCACCAAGGAGAATGGACTGCAGGAGCTTTACCCTCAATTAGAATGGATATGCACTAACCCTGGGATTCATATCTGGAGGACTATTGGCAGCTGCTCAAACCAGCGTCAATCACACACAGCCTGCCATAGAAAAAATCATTCACAATTGAAGAAGAAAGTAAGACCAAAGTTAATCCAAAAGGACAAAGCATCTCCAAGCCTTAACCATCTTCTTATCACTGGTTCCATTCAAATTCACAAAGTATTTTATACACTTTTATTCCTTTTATGCTTTTAACCAAAACCAACATCTCTTTTATCCACCTGACTAAGATCTGCAAGATAACCATAGCTTGCTTCAAACCACAATTCTTGTGGGATCGACCCTGACTCACTCAGGTATTACTTGGATGACCCAGTGCACTTGCTGGTACAGTTATGCGAAAGTGTGGGATTCTGCGCACCAAGCGCTTATAGAAAGGATTGGCCACCGCCAATACAATGTCATCTTGGAGTTATGGACACTCATCGGTGTAGTGGAATCTACGAGCACACACACTACACACTCTAGTTGGGGGTTCAAGTTGGTATTGTTGCAGTGCTCCTTGAATTCTTTGAGGTACTAGTTGTGCTTGGTGGATTTTCTTAAAGAGGGTGGTCATCTCTCCTAAACTCTTGCTCAAAGCGAATTCACTTGGGGATACTTACACAATAGCCTTGGGTTAAAGATTTATTGTTCTCAAATGTTGTGTGGACTCAGCCAAATCAGAGATAAGTTGCCAAACCTCCTCCGCTGTCTTATACTTCACAAGCGATCCATTACTAGAAGCATCAAGGAGGATTTTATCTTGGGGCTTGAGGCCTTGACAAAAGTAGCTAATTAGCACCAAACCTTCCATCCAATGGTGAGGGCAAAAATCAAGTAACTTCTTGAATCACTCCCAATATTCATGGAGTGTCTCAGTGTCCTTTGCATGATACAAAAAAGCTCTTTCCTCAAATGATCAATCATCTTCGTTGGAAAGAAGTTATCCAAGAACTCTCTGTATAGTAGATCCCAGTTTGTAACCACCTCATAGGTTGGGATAAAACCATTCCTTCGCTTTTTTCTCAATGGAGAATAAAAATTGAATACCAAAATTGTAAGTTCATCTAACCTATGACGTCTAATGGTTGAGCATGCCACTTGGAAATTCTTCAGATGCTTAATTGGATCTTCTACAAGCAATCCATGAAATTTAGGAAGCAAGTTGATTAGTCCAGTCTTAAGCTCAAAGTTAGAATCCAAGTCAAGATAACAAACTTGGAGTGGTTGAAGAGTAATATCAGGGGCTCTCACTTCCTTGAGAGTAATCCTCCTTGGGGCAACCATGTCTTCAACACTTGTATTAGTCAAGGAAGCATCAAAAGTACCAACAGAGAAATATACGGTTCCTTCTTTGAATGAAGACTCAGAGTCAATCTCAGAAGGGGAAGGTGAATCGGCGGGAGCCGCTTCACTATCCACAAATGCCAACTAGTGCCGAGCTTGCCTAATATATAACAAAGTTCTTTTATCTCTGGATAAAAAGGGGCTAAGCTCGGTTTTGGTAATGACCGCGTTATTTAAAGTAGAAACCATAGAGTTCATGCAATTATTATGATAAAAAGAAATAACAAAAGGAAAGTAAAAACTAATTACTACTTAATAAAAGTCCTAACTATTGACAAAAACAATAAAATAACTAAAAAGCAAACTTATTCACATATGCACAAATTAACAATAACCAACAATATGACACACATATGTAAAGTCCTTGGCAATAGTGCCAAAAACTTGATGCAGGCTAATTACCAGTTTAGAAAATTCATAAGTTTTAAAAATTCAATTATGTCACAAGTATAGTCTAAATCAGCAACCAACTCACAAGCAAAGTTTAGAAGGTTATTACAAAAATCAAATCAATAACTGAGAATTAAATCTCGGGTCATTCTCTCTTGGACTTACAATTGAATACACATCATTGGTTATAAAATTTGGGAGGTTTGAATATGAATGTTGAAAGGTAAGGTAACTAGAAATTAAAGAGCAACCAACAATAAAATTGTATTAAGTAAAAGCAATAAGCAAGTAAACAATTATCTAGTAAGCATACAATTGAGATGGCGACAATTTAAGAGGTGACTATACTAGGAAGAAATAGAATTAAAATAAAAGGACTAAGAGAATTGAATCAATAAAAGAGATGGCTGGTAATCAAATACATAAAAGGAATTGGTTAGGGTTGAGAATTTAGGCTTGTTATCAACCACAAACATGACAATTATTAAAGGTTATTCCCACTTCGTCATCCCTTAACATTGAGAAAAGTCAAATTCTTAATCCCCAAATCTTAATCAACTTACCAATCAAATTTGGTAAAAGATTAGCATTAGTGAAAACCAACTCAACTACCAATCCTAAATTACCACTGAGTATTGGACATTGATAACTCAAGGATCTCTAATTATTCAACCACAAGCCAAGAATTCAAAAATTTACTCTTTAATTAAAGTAAATATTCATCAAGCACTTGGTGAGCAATAAGAAAAAAATATCATGCAATTGTCTAATTACTACCAAATATCAATAATAGCAACTCAATTAACATATTTAAAAATATAGAAACAACAATGCATTAATAGAAATTCTAAATTAACAAGACACATGAACTAAGGAAATAACAAAGTAACTCAGTAATCCTAAGAAATAGTAAAGTGAGATAACAAAAAAATTAAATCAAACTATAACTAAACAAGATTAAAATTCAGAATTGAGTGCAAAATTGATAAGAACCCAAGGAAAACCTAGAGAAAATCTAGAGTTTCTCTTACTAGAAAACTATGAACAAACTCTCTATCCAAAAAAAATTCTCTACTCTCGAAATTGGTGATCCCCTTGCTTCCCATTTTCTTGGCCTTTTTGCTTCCCTCTTTCCTTTAAAATAGAGTTAAATTGGGCCCCAAATGAGCCCCAAAATCATAGCCACGTGCTTTCATTAAAGAGGCATGCGCTGCATGTCATGCGTACGCATAAGTCGTGTGTATGCACGAATTGAGAAAGATACATACGTATGGCAGTCAAATATTCGATTCTTAACTTTTTCATGATTTCTTCACTTTTGCATGTTTTTGCTCCATCTCCCAAGCCATTCTTGCCTTGTTACACTTGAGATCACTCAACAAACACATTACGGTATTGAATGAGATAGCATTGAATTAAAATTGACAGTTTATTGGTTTAAAAAGCATGTTTTTAACTCTTAAATACAATTTAAGAAAAAATCATAATAACATGCATTCTTGGTGAATAAGTGCAAGATAAGTTGATAAATTTCATATTTCTATCCAAAAATTAACATAAAATAGAGGTTTAAGAGTGGTCTTCCTCTCTCTCTCTCTTTGTGAACTCTTTTCCCTCTCCCTCTCTAGCTCCCTTCTCTGCAATAATGACGGCGAGCGACAAGACTCCCCTTTTCTCTTTTTCTTTTCTTCTTCTCTCTTCTCGATCTTTTCTTTCTTTTGTTTTCTCTTATATACATGAGGGTGGGAGTGATTGGCGACTGAGAGATGTGAGAAAATGTGTATGTTAGTAAAATTAGGGTTAGGTTTGGAAAAAGAGAATAAAGATAGAATAGAATTTTTTATAAAGTTGGAGAGTAGAGTAGTAATTTAAAACTAAATGTAATTCATTAAAAAATTTTTAAGAATACTATTTACTTATCAACTTACTAGCTAATTTTAAATAATTACTCTAATTTAAAATTAGAGATAATTTAATAATTTTTTTTAGTTCATAAAATTTTAATATTAAATTCTAAATATCTATTATTCAAATTATATCGTACAAAATCCTTATTACTTTTTAATTACTGAAATTTTTAAATTTCAAACATGTTAAATGTTTAATTATTATAAAAATTATATAAGAATTCTATTTAATTTAAACTCTATTTATTAAAATTTGAT
>NC_029792.2:90585018-90586445 GCF_000816755.2 Arachis ipaensis | reverse complement strand
AAATAAAATCTTAAACAAGTAAAAGAAATTGAAATTAGTTTATAATGAAATTTTCAAAAAGTTCGAGTTATTACCGCATGTATTTAAGATTTTCTATATTACATCATTCGGTATAAATAAGCATCATACAAATTGTAACTATTTATATTAATCCTAACTGTTCTAACTACCTTATTCTTCACATCAATCACTGGATAAACACAAATAATTTTCACAACAAACAAATGAAAAATATCACTACCTTATACACAGAATCATTTTACTTCTCCAATTCTACATCTCTATCCTATGCGCTTAAGTTTTTTTTCCTAAACATATAATCATTTGCAAATCAACCATTCTTCTATATATAAATTAATTCAATTTAAATAAGGTAGTATAATAATTCTAAACAAAATACATTTTAATAAACACAAACCTAGTGGCAAATAAATCTATAAAACTCCTAAAAACAGCAAAAAAAACTACACCACTACCAAGAACTGCAGCAAATTCTTTTAAAAATCATCAACAAAGAACAATGTTATTAAAACCAAACTCAAAATCACAAAAATGAAGACACTCAAAATATCAGAAAAATTTAACTAATAAAAAAAGCTAAATCAATTAAATTAGAAGGCTACTCACTATGTAATGACAGTCTTGATATCTTGAAAAGAGCCCCGACAATGAGAAATTGGGCTCGAACTCGAAGCTAGAGAGTGAAAGGGTGTTAGAGAGAAAGTGAGAATGGTGAAATGGTGGGAAGGAAGGGTTTGTTGATGTTTTGATTTTCATTTCAGATATTACTGATGACATAAAACAATGAGTTCCGTTCAAGAAGCGTTACCAAGGCTAAGCCGTTCATAAATAAATTAGTGCAAATATATTTTTAATTAAACTCATTACTGACGCCTTAGTTATCGGTAACATATTTTCGTTATTAATATTTAATTTTAGTTGTTTCATTGTGTTTTGTCGATTTTTTGCGATCAACACATTGTTATCATGATTTGACCATCGATACTTTAATTTAAAATTAAAAATATTAATTTATATTGCGTTATCAATGACCAAGGCATCAATAAGATAATTTTAGAATTAATAATAACATTTAATTATTTAATTATTATCCATGGCTTAATCATTGATAAAGTTAGATATAGTGGGACCAACGAATTATAACTCAAATGATATAGGGCTGGTTTGGATAGATTCATAAGTTACCTTCTTTTTTTTATTTTTAACTTAAAAAAAATGTATAGTATTAATATCTAGTACAATTTTTAAAATTAAATTGTAGTTTTTTAAAAAGTTATTTTAGTATTTATGATAAAGTTAAAAAAATGACTTCTCTGATAATAAAAAATTTTTATCACTATTTTCTTAAAATAAGCACTACTTTTAGAATAAAAAAATCAAATACAAAATAACTTATTTATAGATTA
>NC_029792.2:90577162-90584980 GCF_000816755.2 Arachis ipaensis | reverse complement strand
TGCATACTCGTTGAGTCGTTGCTAACGAAATATGTGCCATATGGTGCCAATGTTTATCGACGACCTAACAATCGATCAATGTTACCCTCGAAAAAAGTTTTGTTTGCCAATTTTCCAACGATTCAAAGCTTTATGGACAGCTGAGCCGTGGCCAATGAGCCGGCCCAAATGCACCGTCGATGTGATCATCCGTAACGGACGCCTACGTAGCAGTCATTCCTCGTTTGAAAAGTTGATTCCGACAATTATATAGTTGTAATATGATGTTTATTACTAGATATAATTTCCCCAAAAAATATTTTGAATCAATTCCGCTATGGTTTATAGGCTTGTTACTTTGATTCATCCACGTTATATATGCCGATTTATTTTGGTTTTGAAATCATTTCAAGGAGGCTATATAAGGAGCAAGAATAAATGTAAAAGATTGATATGGGATAAAAGTTCTCAAAGTCAAAGAACAAAATTCAACTATGGAAAATACCAAAGAGAAAAGTAACATTAGTAATAAAGCAACAAGAAGAACCGAAAAGCTTAACTAAAATTAGACTAGATGATGATGCCTAGATAGTCGAGGCACTAAAGAGTAGAACTCGATCGATTTCATCCCTTGAGGATAAACAATAAAGTTTATCTAATTAGTTATTTCTAAGAAGGCTACCGAGATTAGCATGAATCATAGAACTTCTATCACCCGCAACTTCTCTAGATGAAGGAAGTTGAGTAACTCCAAAACCAAATCCAGCATCTGGGTGGTGGCCGTGGTGGCGAGAATTCAGAGGAATGTTGTGTAAGCCTTGGTTTCCGTAGCTAGATGATCCTAAACGAAAACCAGGCATGGTGCAAGGCATATGAAGTATGTGGTGGTGCATATGTGCACCTTGATAAAGAGGTATTGAGTTTGAGCCACGGTAAGGTAGATAATTTGTCATGGTTGTTGGGTATGCACATAATTGATGACTAGCATCAAGCGCAAATGTTCCCCTGTTAAACATTTTGTCCATTTTAGAGAGGACTCTCTCGCGCTTATGAGCATTTTGATGTCCGCCTAAAGCTTGAGAGCTGGCGAATTTCTTGTTGCAAAACTTGCAAGGAAACAAGCGTTCTTGCTTCGTCTGGTTTTCAGCAGTTTTCAAGGATTTGAATGTGAAATTGGAGGATGAGTCGCCACTTTCCATGTTATTGTTGTTGCGGCCAAGACTCAAAGAAAGTAACACCTCTGAGTCATGGTCCGCGGCTGGTGGCTCCTCTAACTTGCGCTTGAGATTTCTACTTACAACATCTCCACCAGCATGGAATATTTCCGACATTATTCTAAAATCTTCAAAGAAGGTTGGAGATTTTTGTGATGTTTTTATAGGATTTTGTAGGGTTTATAAGAGGGTATTTATAAATATTTGAATGTTTGATAAAAGGAAAAATATCTGGGATATATGCAATAGGTTAGCTGGACATAGTAGCATAAATTTGATGGGAAAAAGGATATAAATATTCAATAAGCTTTGACGTGTCACACACAACATGATGGATAAATGTGTAACTTTACAAAATTTAGTTTGCAAGTGATTAGTTAGTCTTATACTACGTACATTTTCTAGAATATATAACGCATTGATTTATTTATTTATTTACTGGTATAATTTGTAAATTCACAAAATCTATGTTGAAGTTATTAATTAACTTTGATATATAATGTAAATAGGGGTGTTAGGGAGCCAGTAAATTTAGTGATTTATAACTATTAATTAGTTATTATTAATATTTTAATGGTGTGAGATTTTATTCAATGGTATGGAATTACACATTTTTCTTTTACTAGTTAAATATTAACCAAATTTTAATAAAAGTGTTGCGGCTCTAAACTTTCTCATAATGTAAATACTAAAGCAATTTACCAAGATTCTGAAAATTGGACCGGACCGGTCGGTTCGACTGATTTAACTGCGAACCGACGATGCAAACGGTCCGGTCCTCCTTTAAAAACCGCAGTAGGAAAAACCGCTAAAAAACCAGTGAACTGGCCAAAAACTGACAGGTTGGACCGGACTGGTGACCGGTCGATTGGGCCGAACCGGTGACCGGCCAGTTCTGCTAAACGATACCGTTTTTATTGTTTTAAAAAAAATTAAAAAATGTAACTGAACCCTAGCCGCCCAGTCGCCCTCCATCGTCGCCACTGTCTCAGGTTGTCAGCGCCACCGCTGTCGCCTGGTCCTCAGCCCCAGTAGCTCTCCATCGTCGCCTGGTTCCCTGCCCAGTAGCCCTCCATCTCCATCGTCTTCATCTTCTCAACACCAGTAGCCCTCTCATCGTCTTCATCGTCGCGTGGTCCTCAACACCAGTAGCCCTCCATCGACCCTAGGTGAGTGACTCGTCCTCTGCTCATCTTCTTTAGTATAAGAAACATGAAGTTGATACTCTGTGAACTTTCTCTGTGAACTTAGATTTCTGTTCTTTTTTCTGTGAACTTCCTCTGTGAACTTCGATTTCTATTCAATTTCTGTGAACTTCCTCTGCTCATCTTCTTCGTTCTTCGTTCCTCTGCTTTAGGTTAAGAACATGGTTAATTTTCATGCTGTTAATTTTCATTGTGTTGTGGCTGTTTTTAATTTTATTGTGTTGTGGGTGTTATTAATTTCAGTTATGGAAAATAGTATTAATCAAGAAGCAACTGATGGTGTCAAAAATAATTCAAGGGGTCAAAAATCTTCAGAAACAATTTCACTGATGGTGTTTGCAAGTACCAGGTGAAAACTCTTCATACTACCCCTACTTTTGTTGAGGAAGTTCAAGAAAATGAAGTTGTGGATCTATGGCCGAAGATGAAGGAAGAGGCTGAACTTGATGTAAATGAGGAACCTATTCTGAATAGTTACTACCAATCCTCAATTCTGTCTCATGATTCATTGGAATTTGCTTTGGCCAATTACCTTGCTAACAGATTAAGCAGTGCAAGCCTTCCAAGTAACACACTCTTTGATCTTTTTGTTGGGATCTTGAAATCTGACCAAGAAATCATGGATTCTATGAAGGATGATCTCAAAGCAGTTAAGGAAAGAGACCCTGCTTGCATAAACCATGTGCATTGCTTCTTAAACTTCAAAGGCTTCTTAGCATGCCAATCTCATAGAGTTGCTCATAAGCTATGGCTTCAAGGAAGAAAAGTCTTGGCAGTTATGATCCAGAACCGAGTTTTCGAGGTTTTCGCGGTTGGTATTCATCCCGGTGCTAAGATTGGAAGCGGATTCTGCTTGATCATGTAACTGGATTAGTGGTTGATGAAACTGCAGTGATTGGTAACAATGTGTCAATTTTGCATAGTGTGACTTTGGGTGGAACTAGTAAAGCTTCTGGTGATAGGCATCCAAAGATTGGTGATGGGTTTTGATTGGTGCAGGGACTTGTATTTTGGGGAACATTAAGGTTGGTGAATGTGCTAAGATTGGTGCTGGTTCTGTGGTGATTAAGGATGTTCCTCCTAGGACTACTGTTGTTAGTGATTTTGTTATGCTGCTGTTTTGAATTAATTTAGGAGTGATTATTTGTTATGCTACTATTTTGAATTAATTTAGGAGTGATTAATGATTATTTCTAGTTGTATTGTTGCTGTTTGCACCATTGCTCTTTTCACTATTTAACTTTGTATTTTGATATGATCATATGGATTTGGTTGACATTTCATATGTTTTAAATTTGGAAGATATTTAAGATTTATATTAGACTATAATTATATTTTATGATGTTTATATATAATTTATTTATTATTTTATTCTAAAATGGTTTTTTCAGTTGAACCACTGATTGAACCGGTTGGATCAATGAACCAATAAACCAGTAACTAAAGCCGTTTGATGACCGGTCCGATTTTCCGAACCTTGCAATTTACACAAGGCTCTAATCATATCGGCCCAATAAACTTTTCAAGCAACTAACAAAAAATTAGAGACATGTTTAATTTTTAGTAATTAAATAATAGAATAGAGACACGATGATAAAGTTGGGTATATTGGTAAAAAGAAGTTAACATGTATTGATGCCATGTCATCTTAAAGGGTTTTTAGGATTATATTTTATTTATTTTTTATATTTTAATAAAAAATTTTATGTCTTTTAAAAGAATTTAATAAATAATTAAATATTCAAAATCTGGATAATGTTTTCATATTTTCAAGAGTTTTGGATTCAAAAATTAACAAGAATCAAGACTTTTTTATAAAAAAACAAAACACACACACACAAAGGTAACAAAAACGTGGTACAAAGAATAGAAATATAGCCGCAGGAATAGAAGCATGGCTCAAGGAATTAAAGCTACGCACACATGGCGAGAAAGGACGCATGCCTGGCAGTCCCCATCCAAGCTCCAGCATGTCCGGCGGCGATGTCCTGCGCTTGGCGAACAAGCTCCTACTTCCGGCGGCCTACATTCCACGCTCGGCGAAGCTACTTCTTCTAGAATGTGTTTTTGAACTTTTTGTCCAATTTTCTCTAATACAAATCCGGATTAAACATAATTATAATTCTCTAGATGTAACAATTAAAGCTCAATCTTAATTATCCACGTCATTAGAAGTCTTAATCACATCTAAGATATTCAAGATTCTAGAAGATCAGTTATTAACTCTTTCTAGAAACATAAAGATTTGGTTGTTAGGATTTAATTTCAATTATTACTTTTTATTTGAATTTGAAGTCAGTAAATAGTTATCTTATCTTTCTTTCTATGAGATAAGATTATGATAGTTTGAATTTGAATTCTAGAATTTAGGATATAAATTAGTGAACCTTGTTCACAGAGAAGGACATTCGATTCTTCAACATAGTTTTCTTTTCGTTTCCTTGTTCACAAGAGAGGTAACCCCTAGGGGGAGGATCTTCGGATCCCTCACGTGTCTCTCTTTCTCTTTTCTTTTGTTTTGTTTTCTTTTATTTTTCTATGGGTAACTAATCTTTTGTCAAAGGACTAGGAGCTCTATTTATGTTTTTTATGGGTTATTAATCTGCATTTATTTTATTTTAAAGTTTTATACTGATCTATTTCATAATTGAGTTATTTGTTCTTCATTCGGATTAGTAGCATCAAAAGGTATACTAATCTCTTTTGAATTCTTTTGTTACAATCGGAAGATTTGATATTTGAATTAAAGTTTGAAAACTCTTTCACATGACTCTTTGAATTCGGTTAGGAATAGTGGTTCAATTAGTGTGCGACACATACATAATTTTTAATCACTCTAATTTTGAATAAGTGACATATAATTCGGGTTAGAGTAACTTTTAAAAATTGTGTTTTCTTCCAAGATTTAACTGGACAGAACTAAGGACTACTTTTAAATCTTATTTGAATCTAAAATCAGTTTTTGTGTTTAATCTCTTGATTAATTAATTAACAACTAATTAATGCTTGAGAAACTGAGGAGTCAAAGAATTAGAAATCAGTTACTAAAGATTTATCGTGAAAGATCTTTACAACTTCAAGATAATTAAACAAGGTTTGATTTTTCTAAAAGTATAAGCATCTGTAAAACCTTTAACTCTCACCATCATTGTCTTCTCTCAAATCAACATCCAAGCCCTCTGTCCGTAAGCATTCAAGTTCTAAAGCTCTCAATCTTACCCTCTTTAATCCAAGTTCTTTTAATGTAATCAGCTATTTTATCTAATATTTGCTTGCTCAATCCTTTAATTCTTATGTGAACGATATCCACTCACTATGGTATTACTTGAGCGATCCAGTGCACTCGCTGATATCTGTGAGCTTTAATTTTTGTTCATCGTGTATCTTATATAGAAATCAACTCCAAAATATTTATTCATGGAGATTTTGCAACTAATAATCTTCAAATATACATTCTTGCATGTAGAATTTGATAAACTTTTACCAGTTAATATTTTATAACTTTACGCCAGGATGAATTGTATAGATTTCTTTTAACTATAATCTACCTTTTCAATGCAAAAATTATAGAGTAGTTAGCTTATTTGTCTACTTAAACAAGTGTTAAAAATTCAAATTCTGCTTTGTGTATAGAAAAATTTATTAACCAATGACAAACTTTTAAATAGAATTCAAATCGGCAACATATTAGTCATTGATTTGTCAGTTATAGTTAGAGCTCAGAAGCATCAAAGTAAAAAAAGCAAAGAGAGTAGAGAGATAACATTAAAAGAGAAAAAATTGAATTCTAAAATTGTATTGGTTAGTGCATGTAGCGTGAATACAAGTGATATATTTATACATGAATAGCTCAAGACTACTAGCTAACACTAGCCAATCATATATAACCAAAAACATCACTAACATTACTAACTATACAAGTAGCTTACTGCCTAACATTCTCCCTCAAACTTATTAGTGGATTCTCAAACACTCTATATTTGTATTTGAACCTATGAAACAAGTATACAGAAAGTGGTTTGGTTAGAGTGTCAGTAATCTGATCTGATGCTAGTATATTGATGACAAACAATTCCTTCTGACTAATTTTATCCCTAACAAAGTGCAAATCTATTTCAAGATGTTTGCACCCGCCATGCAATATAGGATTAGCTACTAATAAACACAGACTTTGGCTATCTGAGTATATGGTAGGAGGCACTGGTTGAGGGACTCGCAATTCTGCCAAAAGTTGCTGTAATGTAATGATCTCAGTTTGCACAGCTGCAAGGGAATTATACTCTACCTTTGTACTCAACCTCGAGACTTTAAACTTCTTTTCACTCTTCCATGAAACCAGATTTCTTCCAAGGTATATATAATATCCACTAACAGACCTTCGATCATCAACGTCAGCTCCCTAGTCAGCATCTGCATAAGCAATCAAACAAAAGTCAGTGCATTTCTGAAATAAAAGACTATTACCCACCGTTCCTTGTACATAAGAGAATATTCGTTCTACAACTTTTCAGTGTGTATTGTGGGATTGTGCATAAACTGTGACACTTTGTTCACAGAGAATGATAAATCTGAGTGAGTCACTGTCAAGTATTGAAGGGTTCCCACTATTGAACAATATTATTTGGGATCATCATATGCTTTAGAATCATCCTTTGACAATTTCAGAAAAGACATCATAGGAGTATGAATTGATTTGGCTGTATCCATGGCTGCATTGTGAAATAAGTAAGTTGCATACTTGGTTTAATTGAGCATAATTCTACCCTTATCAATATAATTAATCTCTAAGCCCAAGAAGTAATTTAATTTTCCTAGGTCCTCGAGAGGAAAAATATGATTGAGCTATTGATGAGCGGATAATTTATACGCTTTTTGGCATTGTTTTTAGTATGTTTTTTGTAGGATCTAGTTACTTTTAGGGATGTTTTCATTATTTTTTATGTTAAATTCACATTTTTGAACTTTACTATGAGTTTGTGTATTTTTCTGTGATTTCAGGTATTTTCTGGCTGAAATTGAGGGACTTGAGCAGAAATCAGATTCAGAGGTTGAAGAAGGACTGCTGATGCTGTTGGATTCTGACCTCCCTGCACTCAAAATGGATTTTCTGGAGCTACAGAACTCAAAATGGCGCGCTTCCAATTGCGTTGGAAAGTAGACATCCAGGGCTTTCCAGAAATATATAATAGTCCATACTTTGGCCAAGAATAGACGACGCAAACTGGCGTTCAACGCCAGCTCTCTGCCCAATTCTGGCATGTAGCGCCAGAAAAGGATCCAAAACCAGAGTTGAACGCCCAAATTGGCACAAATACTGGCGTTCAACTCCACAAATGGCCTCTACATGTGTAACACTCAAGCTCAGCCCAAGCACACACCAAGCGGGCCCCGAAAGTGGATTTATGCATCAATTACTTACT
>NC_029792.2:90558513-90577138 GCF_000816755.2 Arachis ipaensis | reverse complement strand
GAGTTTGGACAACTGACGGTTCATCTTGTTGCTCAGATTAGGTAATTTTCTTTTTGTAAAATTTTTCAAAAATCTTTCAAAAATGTCTCCTTTGTTTTCGAAAAAAAAAATGTTTTCAAAAAAATATATTTTTCTTCAGAATTTTTAAGAATGAATTCTAGTGTTTCACGAATCATGCGAAGCCTGGCTGGCTGTAAAGCCATGTCTAAATTCATTTGGACTGAGGTTTGCAATTTGTTATCAAGAGCAAGCTAGTTGTTGTTAATCCATCTGCTGTTGTTCCTGATTTACATGCTAAAGCTTGGCTGGCCATTGGCCATGTCTAGTATTTTGGACCGGAGCTTTCATTGAAAGCTTGGCTGGCTGGTGAGCCATGTCTAATTCCTGGACTGAAGCTTTAGACTAACATGGCAAGATTCCTGGAATTCATATTAAAAATTTTGGGAATTCTTATTTTTCTTTTTCATAATAATTTTCGAAAAAAAATACAAAAAAATTAGAAAACCATAAAAAAATCAAAAATATTTTTTGTGTTTCTTGTTTGAGTCTTGAGTCATGTTATAAGTTTGGTGTCAATTGCATGTGCATCTTGCATTTTTCGAAAATTCTCATGCATTCATAGTGTTCTTCATGATCTTCAAGTTGTTCTTGGTAAGTCTTCTTGTTTGATCTTTGCATTTGCATGTTTTGTGTCTTTTCTTGTTTTTCATATGAATTCTTGAATTCTTAGTGTCTAAGCATTAAAGAATTCTAAGTTTGGTGTCTTGCATGTTTTACTTGCATTAAAAAATTTTCAAAAACATGTTCTTGGTGTTCATCTTGACATTCAAAGTGTTCTTGGTGTTCATATCGACATTCATAGCATTCTTGCATGCATTCATTGTTTTGATCTAAAAATTTCATGCATTGCATCATTTTACTTGTTTTCTCTCTCATTATTAAAAATTCAAAAATCAAAAAATATCTTTCCCTTTTTCTCTCTTAAAATTTCGAAAATTAGATTTGACTTTTTCAAAAATTTTTTAAAATCTAGTTGTTTTCATGAGTCAAATCAAATTTTCAAATTAAAAATCTTATCTTTTTCAAAATCTTTTTCAAAAATCAAATCTTTTTCAAATGTCTTAGTTATTTTCGAAAATTCCAAAAATATTTTTCAAAAAAATCTTTTTCTTATTTTTATATCAAATTTTCGAAAATAACAATAACAATTAATGTTTTGATTCAAAAATTTCAAGTTTGTTACTTGCTTGTTAAGAAAGATTCAAACTTTAAGTTCTAGAATCATATTTTTTTATTTCTTGTGAATCAAGTCATTAATTGTGATTTTAAAAATCAAATCTTTTTCAAAACTAATTTCAATCATATCTTTTCAAAAATATCTTCTTATCTTATCTTTTTCAAAAATATGATTTCAAAATATCTTTTCTAACTTCCTAACTCCTTATCTTTTCAAAATTGATTTTCAAAATTTGTTTCGACTAACTAACTAACTTTTTGTTTGTTTCTTATCTTTTTCAAAACTACCTAACTAACTCTTTCTCTCTCTAATTTTTGAAATTATCTCCCCCCTTTTTCAAAAATTCTTTTTATTCTAATTTTTTAAATCTTAATTTTCGAAAATTACTAACATTTTTCAAAAACTATTTTCGAAAATCACTAACTCTTTTTCAAAAATTATTTTCGAAAATTCCTTCTCTCTCATCTCCTTCTATTTATTTATTCATCTACTAACATCTCTTCCTCACATCACCAAAAATCCGAACCCTCTCTCTCTCTCTCTGAGTTTAGATTTTCTTCTTCTTTTCTTCTACTAACACAAGGACCTCTATACTGTGATATAAAGGATCCATATTATTATTATTATTTTTTCTGTGCCCTCTTCTTTGTCATATGAGAAGGAGCAAGGACAAGAACATTCTTGTTGAAGCAGATCCAGAACCTGAAAGGACTCTGAAGAGAAAATTAAGAGAAGCTAAATTACAACAATCCAGAGATAACCTTTCAGAAATTTTCGAATAGGAAGAGGAGATGGCAGCCGAAAATAATAATAATGCAAGGAGGATGCTTGGTGACTTTACTGCACCTAATTCCAATTTACATAGAAGAAGCATCTCCATTCATGCCATTGGAGCAAACAACTTTGAGCTGAAACCTCAATTAGTTTCTCTGATGCAGCAGAACTGCAAGTTTCATGGACTTCCATCTGAAGATCCTTTTCAGTTCTTAACTGAATTCTTGCAGATCTGTGATACTGTTAAGACTAATGGAGTAGATCCTGAAGTCTACAGGCTCATGCTTTTCCTTTTTGCTGTAAGAGACAGAGCTAGAGCGTGGTTGGACTCTCAACCTAGAGATAGCCTGAACTCTTGGGATAAGCTGGTCACGGCTTTCATAGCCAAGTTCTTTCCTCCTCAAAAGCTGAGCAAGCTTAGAGTGGATGTTCAAACCTTCAAACAAAAAGATGGTGAATCCCTCTATAAAGCTTGGGAAAGATACAAACAGCTGACCAAAAAGTGTCCTTCTGACATGCTTTCAGAATGGACCATCCTAGATATATTCTATGATGGTTTATCTGAGTTATCAAAGATGTCATTGGATACTTCTGCAGGTGGATCCATTCACCTAAAGAAAACGCCTGCAGAAGCTCAAGAACTCATTGACATGGTTGCTAACAACCAGTTCATGTACACTTCTTAGAGGAATCCTATGAGTAATGGGACGCCTATGAAGAAGGGAGTTCTTAAAGTTGATACTCTGAATGCCATATTGGCTCAGAACAAAATATTGACTCAGCAAGTCAATATGATTTCTCAGAGTCTGAATGGAATGCAAGCTGCATCCAACAGTACTCAAGAGGCTTCTTATGCAGAAGAAGCTTATGATCCTGAGAACCCTGCAATAGCAGAGGTGAATTACTTAGGTGAACCTTATGGAAACACCTATAATCCATCATGGAGAAATCATCCAAATCTCTCATGGAAGGATCAAAGGCCTCAACAAGGCTTTAATAATGGTGGAAGAAACAGGTTTAGCAATAGTAAGCCTTTTCCATCATCCACTCAGCAACAGACAAAGAATTCTGAACAAAATACCTCTAATTTGGCAAACTTAGTCTCTGATCTGTCCAAGGCCACTGTAAGTTTCATGAATGAAACAAGGTCTTCCATTAGAAATTTGGAAGCACAAGTGGGCCAGCTGAGTAAGAGGATCCCTGAAATCCCTCCTAATACTCTCCCAAGCAATACAGAAGAGAATCCAAAAGGAGAGTGCAAGGCCATTGACATAATCAAAATGGCCGAACCCAATGAGGGAGAGGAGGACGTGAATCCCAAGGAGGAAGACCTCCTGGGACGTCCAGTGATCAATAAGGAGCTTCCCTCTGAGGAACCAAAGGACTCTGAGGCTCATCTAGAGACCATAGTGATTCCATTGAACCTCCTTATGCCATTCATGAGCTCTGATGAGTACTCCTCTTCTGAAGAAAATGAGGATGTCACTGAAGAGCAAACTGCCAAGTTTCTTGGTGCAATCATGAAGCTGAATGCCAAATTATTTGGTATTGAGACTTGGGAAGATGAACTTCCCTTGTTCACCAATGAACTAAGTGATCTGGATCAACTGACATTGCCTCAGAAGAGACAGGATCCTGGTAAGTTCATAATACCTTGTACCATAGGCACCATGATCTTTAAGGCTCTGTGTGACCTTGGTTCAGGGATAAACCTCATGCCCCTCTCTGTAATAGAGAAACTGGGAATCTATGGGGTGCAAGCTGCTAAAATCTCATTAGAGATGGCAGACAATTCAAGAAAACAGGCTTATGGACAAGTAGAGGACGTGTTAGTAAAGGTTGAAGGCCTTTACATCCCTGCTGATTTCATAGTCCTGGATACTGGAAAGGAAGATGATGAATCCATCATCCTAGAAAGACACTTGTTGGGAGGCAATCCGATTTTTATTTATCTAACTATATTTTTCTTAGTTATATGTCTTTATAGGTTCATGATCATGTGGAGTCACAAAATAAATATAAAAATTGAAAACGGAATCAAAAACAGCAAAAGAAAAATCACACCCTGGAGGAAGCACCTGCCTGGCGTTCAACGCCAGAACAGAGCATGGTACTGGCGCTGAACGCCCAAAATGGGCAGTGTCTGGGCGCTGAACGCCCAGAACAAGCATGGTTCTGGCGTTCAACGCCAGAAATGGCCAACAAATGGGCGTTGAACGCCTAAAATGGGCACCAACCTAGCGCTGAACGCCCAGAGTTGTGTGCAAGGGCATTTTACATGCCTAATTTGGTACAAGGTTGTAATTCCTTGAACACCTCAGGATCTGTGGACCCCACAGGATCATCTCAGGATCTGTGGACCCCACAGGATCCCCACCTACCTCCACTCACTTCTTCTCATCCCTCACCACTCTCTTTCACACAATCCCATAAACACTCTTCCCCAAAAGTCCTTCACCAATCACCTCAATCTCTCTTCCCCATCACCTCTTCACCACTCACATCCATCCACTCTTCCCCATAAACCTACCTCATAAACTCCACCTACCTTCAAAATTCAAAACCAATTTCCCACCCAAACCCACCCTAAATGGCCGAACCTTAACCCCCCTCCCTCCCCTATATATAGCCCTCCATTCTTCATCATTTTCACACAACACAACCCTCTCCTCTCTACTTGGCCGAAACACACTTCACCCCTCTTCTCCATATTTTCTTCTTCTTCTTCCTCTATTCTTTCTTTTATTGCTCGAGGACGAGCAATATTCTAAGTTTGGTGTGGTAAAAGCATAAGCTTTTTGTTTTTCCATTACCATTGATGGCACCTAAGACCGGAGAATCCTCTAGAAAGGGGAAAGGGAAGACGAAAGCTTCCACCTCCGAGTCATGGGAGATGGAAATGTTCATCTCCAAAGACCATCAAGACCACTTCTATGATGTTGCGGCCAAGAAGAAGGTGATCCCCGAGGTCCCTTTCAAACTCAAAAGAAATGAGTGTCCAGAGATCCGACATGAAATTCAAAGAAGAGGTTGGGAAGTTCTAACAAATCCCATCCAACAAGTCGGCATCCTAATGGTTATGTTGTGATGAGCGGATAATTTATACTCTTTTTGGCATTGTTTTTAGTATGTTTTTAGTAGGATCTAGTTACTTTTAGGGATATTTTCATTAGTTTTTATGTTAAATTCACATTTCTAGACTTTACTATAAGTTTGTGTGTTTTTCTATGATTTCAGGTATTTTCTGGCTGAAATTGAGGGACTTGAGCAGAAATCAGATTCAGAGGTTGAAGAAGGACTGCTGATGCTGTTGGATTCTGACCTCCCTGCACTCAAAATGGATTTTCTGGAGCTACAGAACTCATAATGGCGCGCTTCCAATTGCGTTGGAAAGTAGACATCCAGGGCTTTCCAGAAATATATAATAGTCCATACTTTGGCCAAGAATAGATGACGCAAACTGGCGTTCAACGCCAGCTCTCTGCCCAATTCTGGCATCTAGCGCCAGAAAAGGATCCAAAACCAGAGTTGAACGCCCAAACTGGCACAAATACTGGCGTTCAACTCCACAAATGGCCTCTACATGTGTAACACTCAAGCTCAGCCCAAGCACACACCAAGCGGGCCCCGAAAGTGGATTTATGCATCAATTACTTACTCATGTAAACCCTAGTAGCTAGTTTATTATAAATAGGACCTTTTACTATTGTTGGCGCCATTACCAGGGAAAGAAAGAGCGATGAATTTTACATAATTAAAGTGTAATCACAATTTCTGCGCACCAGCTATTTGATGAGAACATCTATTTCATGATTAGAACTATCTATAAGAATGATATCATCCACATATGCTAAGAAATATAAAACATATGTGTTAGTCCTTTTAACAAATAAAAAGTGATCAGATTTTGTATGTTGAAAGCCAGAGGGATGTAAAATTTTTGTTATGGTATGAAACCATGCTCTTGGGGCTGTTTTAAGCCATATATGGTTTTATGTAGTTTGCACACCATAATAGAGTCAGATGAGTAAAATTTCTCTTGTTAATTCATGAACATAGTTTCCTCATGAAATCCATTTAAAAAACCGTTATCAAAATTGAATTGATGCAAATTCTAACCATTAGTAAGAGTAAGGGAGAGGATAATTCTTATAGTTTGTGGCTTAATAATAGGACTATACACCTGTTCAAAACCCACATCCTTATTGATGAGCCAAAATTGATATGCTTTGATATTGGCAAGGGTATTAAATCACTCCTTGTAATACCACGGTAAGTGAATATCATTTCTACGAGGATTAACAGATTGAATCAAGCAACGTCTAATTGAACATCTAATTAGATCCATCAAATCTTTGCAAGAGGATTGTGAATCTTGAAGTGAAAGCAAAGAACAGTGAAGAAGTATATTGAAGTTGAACGAGAGAAAGCTTATGGATTTAGAAAAGCAATTAATGAGCGAGATGTTAAAGGTTTCAGAGATGTTTAACTCTTAGAAAAGGTAATGCTTATGTTTTCCTACTTTGACTCATACAAAAATCTTTTCACAACAAATCATTTATAACCAAATTCCAATTCCTTGGGAATTTAATTTCTCTTAACTTAATTAATTGTCAATCCCTTGGTCAACTAATTAAGAGAAAAGGTTAAGCAACATTTCGATTTAAAGCCACACAACTTTCAAAATACTATTCCTAATCAAGTTGAAAATCATGAGAAAAAATTTCAAACTAATTCCGATATTAAATTTTACTTTAATAACAGAATTTAAGATAAAATTAGAATATCTTTCAATACTTCTAAACATTAAAAATGAAGAACGAGACTCAATCGTGAAAAAGTAGAAAAGCATGAGTCAAAATAAAGAAAACACCCACCTTACTAATTCATAAAATCAAACAGAACTCTTAACCTTTAATAAGAGAAGGTATAGTTACTCATGGTAGAAAAGAAAACAACCTAAAACTAATGAGGTGATGGATGAATTCAGTTATTATTCGATGATCCGTCAATGATTCCCTTGTGAACCATGCTCACTTATTTATATTCTAACTTCCTAACTATTGAAATTCAAAAAATAATCATATCTTCTTATCTCTAAAGGATAAGATAACAACTTATTCAAATTCAAAACAATAATTCAATCCAAATCTAAACTAAATCTTAACAACTAAATTGTATCTTTTTAGAAGTTAATACTAACCATTCATTTAAATCTTGAATCTTCGGTTGAATTTAGAGATTCTTGGAAGTGGAATATGGTCTTACCGCTGGGCTTTGAGGAATTCTAGGCCATTGGGAGTTGGAAATTTACTTTGGAGCAGGGTTCTAGGATTGGACGTTGGCGCCCAATATGTTCGAGTTGGGTGGCACTTGGCACCACCCATGGGAGTTGGGCGCCAGCCCGTTTTGGGTTCTCACAGGCACAAAGGTGTTGGGCTTTGGAGCAAGGTAGTTGGGTGCCTATTTGGGCACTGGGCTTGTTGGTATCTTCAAGCCTAGTGTCAGCCTTATGTTTCTTCTGTAGAAGTGTACTTGTGTTTCCTTTTTCTTTTATCCTGATTTCTTGAAAATAAATTCTGAAAACACAATCATTCTAAAACAAATTCCAAATATATGATTAGTCATAGAAACTTCACTAAAAATATAAGAATTTTGATTCAAACCTAAGAAAACTATTTCAAAAATAAACCTACAAACAACTAAAAATATCTAGGCATCACTCATGTTGATGAAATCCTTTTGCTACTAGCGTGCCTTGTAGCGCAAGATTTCTCCAGCAGGGTTCTTTTTAGCAATTAGTAATTAATTGACTAAGGAATCAGCAATTAATTAGGTTAAAGAGAAATTGAATTGCCAAGAAATTCAGATTTGATTATTTATGATTTGTCGTGATTGATCTCTGCATGCCTCAAATAAATGAATACAAGAATTGTTTTCCTAAATAGTGAACATCTGTGAAACCTTAACATTCTCTCTATTATTGTTTTCACTCACTGTTTGCTATTTTATTTGCCTCTATTCACGTTTAATTCCTTTATTCCTTTGATTTTGATTTGTCTAATTAGAATAATCAATTGATCATTGTTGCTTAGTCCTTTAATCCTCGTGGGAACGATAACCCACTCACCATGGTATTACTTGTTATGATTCAGTGCACTTGCTGAGTTGTGGGTTTGCAAAATTTTACATCAGAAGTAACAATAACTTATTATAATTTAGCTTCCTTCAGACTCCAATTCTATAAAGATTTCTAAAGGTGAAAAGTTTAAAAGGTAAAACAAAATTTAAAGTTGTACATTTCAAGAAGAATCTTATATATAGACATAATAAGAAGAGTTTTTCCAATTCTATCTTTAATTTCTTTTCAAAGTCAGTTGTGAAAGAATTTATTGAGTATGCTATAGATAAAAATGTGTACTTGGAGAAACCAAATGTGAAGAATTTCTCAAAAGGGTCCTTGGAATGTGACCAAATTAAAACACACCAGAGAAAAGAGAAGAATTTGAGAGAAGAAGAAATTGAGAAAACAAAAAGTGAGTGTTTGAGTGAAAAGAGACAATGTTCGATTAAAACAGATAGTTTTCAGAGAAAGAAAGAGAATAGTCAAAAAAAGAATCAATGAGAGAAAAAAACTTAGCACAATAAACTCACTTGTGAGAGAGATTTAAAAAGTTATAGTTTACACAAGAATGCATTAATGCCATTAAAGTCTAAAAAGTCTTTAATTTCTCATGTTGAAACTAACTATGAACTTTCTAGTGTTTCCATCACACTTTTTCAAAGTTTTGCAGGTTTTGTGAACAATTTTGAAGGCATTAATATGGATGAAGAAAAAGAAAAACAACCACTTCTATTTTTAGTGAGAAATTACATTGAACATGTCTTAAGTATTCAACATATGACAAGGTGATGTATATTTTACATTTGATAGTTCAAAGGATCTTGAATAAAAGACATGCAAAGGGGACTAAGTTGCTGGATTATTTTTTGTATGTGATAGAACAAGGTAATGAGAATGTGATTACTAATGAGTTGTCTATAAGGTATGATTTAATCACAACTCTTACTCATAAATTATTCGTATTTGATTATATGAAAAATTTTTATGCAACTAATCTTATTTTTGTTCTATATTTGTTGTTTGTGAGAATATTGTTTTAAAGCACCATAGTAGAATAAAAATAATCTCAAATATATTATCTATACATTTTTGTTGGCCGTATATACATAGGAGTGTTGAGGACTTTACTTTGATTTTACTACATGTAAGAAAGTTAAATCTCAAGTATTCTCGACTATGTTGTGCATTTCTTTACTCATTCATACTCATACATGGATTGATATTTCTATGAATTTTTTACTTGGTTTGCCTAGGGTAAAAAATGTAAATATATCATTATTTTTTGTGGATAGATTTAATGTGATGGTATTTTTAATTGTAATTCCAAACATTAAAGATTCTACACACATTACTAAGTTATTTTCCAAAGAGTTTGTTTAGATGATCATATCTTGCATGTTAAGAGTGTTTCGGATAATTCTATATGAGACTTTGAGTTTTCTTATAACTTTGATATTTATAACTATGTTGGTCGTTATCCTTGTGAAACTCAGAATGATTTTAAGTATTTGACTATTTTGGAATTATTGCCTTTGTCATTGAATTCTTTAGATGGTGAAAGTAAGGTTGAAAAGATTAAACTTACACACATGAGGGGCATAGCCATAATTCAGTGGGTAAAGAAGATCCGTTAAAACATGGTCTTGGAACCCGAAGATTTGGTTTGGATTCATTGGAGAAAAGAGGAGCTTCTCATTCAAAGGAAAATAACACTTGTTTCTAGAAAAGATCGTCCATTCTAAGTGTTGGAAATTATCAACGATAATTCCAGCAAGAATAAGTTTCTTGGTAAGTATTATGTTCCAATTGTATTTCATGTATATAATATTTCTCCTTTTGATATATATGTATATTTGAGGCACAAAGTCGAAGATTTTAAGCAATGACTATGTTGTGGTTGACGTCACGTCGACATATAATGCCCTAATAGGTCGGACCACTTTAAACCGACTAGTAGCAGTTGTCTCTACACCTCACTTGTGTATGAAGTTTCTACTGCAGAAGGAATTGCCACCATAAAGAAAGATCAAAAGTTGGCACAAAAGTGTTACAATGAAAGCCTTAATCTAAAAGGCTACCCGGCGCGAAAAAGAAGTCAACACTCTCGAGCTCGGTGGTATTCAAACTCGAGAAGAACTGCGCCCCCAACCTGGAGGAAAGGTAGAAGTGCAAATCGGAGATCATCTTGAAAGACAATGAGTATAGGGGCTAACTTAGAAGAAGGACTGAAAGCACAACCCGTTGACCTACTACAAAGAAACTCCGACCTCTTCGCCTAGAAAGCCTCCGACATGCCTGGTATAGATCCCGACCTGATGTCTCATAAGCTCACCTTTTACCTAGAGCTATTCAGCAAAAGCATCAGAAACTCAGACCCGAAAGGACACAGGTCGTGGAGGAACAAGTACAAATGTTATTGGAAGCCAAATTCATAAGAGAGGTAAAGTATCCATTGTGGCTGGCCAACGTGGTTCTGGTAAAGAAACAGAATGGAAAGTGGAGGATGTGTGTCGATTATACCGACCTCAATAAGGCTTGTCCCAAAGATCCATACCCCCTCCCGAGTATCGATGCTCTGGTTGACTTAGCCTCAGGTTATCAGTACTTGTCCTTCATGGACGCATACTCTTGATACAATCAAATTTCGATGTATAATTTAGACCAAGAAAATACTCCTTTCATCACTCCCAAGGCTAACTACTGTTACGTAGTAATATCTTTTGGGTTAAAAAATGCCGGAGTCACATACCAGCGACTGATGAACAAAGTTTTTTTTTTCTCCCCACTTGAAAAATCATCGAAGTATATGTGGACGACATGCTCGTCAAAACTAAAGACGACTTAGCCCTCTTGTCTGACCTCTCCGAGGTGTTCTCCACAATAAGAAAGCATGGGATGAGACTAAACCCCTCAACATGCACCTTCAGAGTAGAAGCGCGAAAGTTCTTAGGCTTCATGCTCACTCAAAGAGGCATAGAGGCTATCCTGGACAAGTGCACAACCATACTAGACATGATGAGCTCGACTTGTCTCAAAGAAGTCCAACAACTAAATGGAAGGTTGGCAGCACTATCCAGGTTCTTAGCAGGATCAACGTTGAAGTCTCTATTGTAACACCCTAATTACCCTAATCCTTACCTCATGCCGTAAAGCAAAGGATAACTAAGTACCATGACAATTCTAAGGCTTATACCATAATATATATATAAAGGAAAATAATAATACAAGAAGCACGATGAAGAAATATAGCTCAAGGACATAAAAACAGAGATACAATGAACGAAATGTCACTCACGATAACTAAACACGTAAAGGCACAAGATACAACATGAGATATAATATAATAATAATCAAGATAAATATATATAAATATGATAGTAAAAAAGGACACTAGCCGAAACCCCCGAAGTTTAAGTCGACTGGTTAATACAAACAATACAGAGTATTTGATTTAAAACAACATATACATTCTATCTCTCAAGTTTAGTTTCTAAGGCAACAAAGATATACTTATACAAAATATGAAAGAATAACTATAACAAAAGTAAATTAGATACAAAATAAATTGAAGCCATCCTCTGCTCTGTCACCAATCTGCAACTCACATAGGTGGGTTGCGACCTGCATCTGAAAAATAACAACAATATATGGTATGAGAATCGGAGGTTCTCAATATGGTAACAGTGCGCAATATGTAAGATATAAGGTTCTAGGACGCCAAAGGCAATCCTATAACTTCACATCGATACAAATATTCAAGCTTAAAGAAATAAATAACTTAAACCATAAACGGGTAATCTAACTTAAGCGATTACTAACTATCACTAAAATCACCGCTATCCCACAACCTTCGCCAACTTACCCTCTGTGCGATCCCATCGTCATCGCCTGTCGATCATCCTCAACGCCAGTAAAACACATTTAATGCAAACAAGTAAAGCACAAATAGTATATATATATAGCAAGTAAATCAACTAGAATTTAGGCATGTTATTCAATTAGGCATAACTCAAGTAATCAAAGCAAGTAAGCATGTAGAAGATGCATATGATGAATGTCTATCCTATTTAGCTTGTGATATCACTTGTCGGTTCAAAATTCCAACCCAACACATCTTCGGGATGTCGCCTTTCTACCACGACCAGTGTTATAGTGCCTTGCTCACTCTTTCTGGTTATAGTGCCCAAGTTCACTCTGGCGGTAGAAAGGTTATGTGAGCGAGAGACTGTCTTAGTCCTCACATCTCAACGTTGGCGGGAGACTGACTCGGTCCCTACACCGGTACCGCTACCTCGACAAGCGAGAGACTGCCACAGCCCTTGCCCGAGGCGTATAGCGATTTACCAAAACAATACATGTCACAATAACATACTAAATCTTATTAACCATAAGTATTCATTTCCAAGTCTCAAACTCATCATCCGTCCTCAATATTACAAGTTCATCATCAATATAGTACACCGTCAAAATACCCAACTAGTCCATCCCCCGTACTCCAGAAACCTAAGTCTCCATCTTCTAACTTATTACCAGGAATATCTAGGTAAACTCACCTATTGTACTGTCATATGTTTCAAAGCTTAAAATCATGCTAAAGAAACTTAAAGAAGTATTATGAAAGTTTACAAGCTTACCGGGGAGGTAAAACAGTTAAAAACAGAGTTTTTATTGAAAAACAAGGCTTGTGCGTACGCACGGGATGTGTGCGTATGCACGCAACAAAAAGATTTCCCGGCCTATGCATACGCATGGTGTTGTGCGTACGCATAACTTGAACCCGCTCTGTTCTGTGCGTGAGTACAAAAGTGTGCATGGGCACACATGACAGATTTCCAAACTTTTTGCAACATCACAGAAATCATATTTTTTATCCTAACTTCCAACCTCCATAACTTTCTCTACAAAATCTCAAATTCAATCATCTTTATACCGCTTTAAATCTCTCTTAATTATCTTTAATTTAAGATAAATTTCACTCGAATCCAAGCTCTCAGAGTGAAGTTATAGCCCGTCGAAATTGGCTCAAAACATTTATTTTACCTAATTGTGTAACTTTTCTAATTTACCACATTCTTCCTCCAAACCAATTCCATCACATTTCAACCATACCAAAACAACATTAAACTCATACCAAACCCTTTTCAATCCATTCTACTTTCTAAATCCATTCCAACCTCTCAATTCAACATAATTCCTATCGTTATCCATAAGTTTCCAAACTCGTAAAATTCTTCCAAAATTCATACTCATACATCACAATTCTCAACAACCATCAACCCAACATCAAACAAATCACATATACCTCATTTTAACCCATTATACTCATACCAAACCGTTTTCAATCCATTCTACTTTCTAAATCCATTCCAACCTCTCAATTCAACATAATTCCTATCGTTATCCATAAGTTTCCAAACTCGTAAAATTCTTCCAAAATTCATACTCATACATCACAATTCTCAACAACCATCAACCCAACATCAAACAAATCACATATACCTCATTTTAACCCATTATAAACAACATTTATCTACAACAACATCATCAATCACCATCAATCATCAACATCATCATTCAATATCATAATTCATCAAAAATTCAAAACCAATCCTAAGGTCCACTAGCCTATATCTTACAAAACATTATATATTACATAAAGAAAAATAAAACCATACCTTGACCAATTACCAATATGCACCAAAATCACCAATTGATCACAACCAAGCTCAATCAAGTCACCAACTCAACTCCACTTGCTTCCAATATCACAATTATCAAGCTATACACAATTAATTCATAAAGAACAATACCTAGGATTTCCAAATACACAATTTTACAAGTGTGGAGAGTAAGCTTACCTTACCCACAGTAGATTAGGATGAAACCCAACAAATTCTCGCTAATGGGTGGCACCTAAACAACCAATACATAAAAATCTACTCAAAACCAAAATCTAAATTTCAAAATTCTTAAGGGTTGAGAACTAGACAGATATTTTCAAAAAAATTACCACAATTCTTAGTTAGGAACGATGGGCTCGGCGAGAGTTTCTCGTGGTCGCAAACCGTTCACGAATCGGAGCACCGTAACTCGACTTACAAGCGAAAGAAGATGAATGTGAATAGTATTTTCTTGCAACCCTCACCTCTCTTCTCTAATTCACGTTGCTGCTGCTGTGTTGTGTTGAAAGTGGCTGAAATGGCCACTTAAATGGCTTTATATATGTTGGACTTGGGCCCAACTTAAACTCGGTCCAACCTGTTAGCATTTCTAGCCCGTTTGACCTACTTTGGGCCAAAACCTTTAAAATTAGTGCCTGGTTTTCAACTTTAATTATTTTCCTAAGTTTTTCTACTATTTTTATTATTCTTACACCGTACTGGACAGTCTTAAACCGGCACTGCTGGCTAAATTACCGATACGCGTTTTTACAAAATTTTTCGCAAAAAATTACATTTTCCCACCCAGAAAAATTCACTGAATTCAAATCTCGCCGTTAAATTTTCAAATTAAGACTTATAAATTTTGAACCTATTCCGGGAAATTAATTTATTATGTTAGATTATCTAAACGATCAATTTTTAATAATTACAGTTCTTACATTATCCCTTCCTAATTAGAAATTTTGTCCCCAAAATTCGAATCGCATATTATTTCCTCCAACTCCTAGTTTCTTGATTCTCGGCTAGCCCCTTTTAATATGAAGCATGCCCATATCCTCACAATTCCTTCCTCCACGAAGTATTCTGCTTGTAACGTTGTCAACCTAAGTCGTCAAAGCATTTCGTCCATTGTAGTTCTACCATGTCGAAGTTTCCACACAGGGTTCATCGTTCTCGTCAAGGAAGAAAGGTCGGGCATCTTCAATAGCTTGAAATTTGAAAAAGTAATTTTTAGAATTGTGAAAAGACTCGAAGAACATAGAAAAAACTTTTATCACCTAAATAGCCCAGAAAGAAACCCAACCTAGTTTTTAGAAGAGCTAAAAGGTTTGGTCAACACAAAGAGGTAGAAGAACACTTTAAGAGAAGGTCGGACATCCAGTTCCTGACAAAGGAGCTAGTATATTTATAGAAAAGCCCATGAGTTAGGGTGTAGTTGGGTAGGAGCAACGTTACAAGTTCAGAGGACGTTAATTTCAAAGTCGGAAAAAGGAAGCCTAACATCTAGCTTAGTGAAGAAGCAATCATAGACATAGAAGAAAGGGCGTTCCGACCTATCAATTGGGGAAAACACACCTTCTCTTCGGGATCTGCAACTACTATCTCATAGTTCCTCTCATCCTCCAAGTTTTCACACAGTCTATGGTGCCTACAAATGGTCTCGGCATACTCTCTATCAATAATGGACATCGGAGTAAGAACAAAAATATCTACCCAGGTCAGGTCAAAGGAAATTTCGGTCGACATGTTGTGAATTACAGATTGAGACATTTAAAGCTATACCTACAAATGCAACACACAAAGGAAAAATCGTCACAACAAGTTGGGAAGTCGAGCAAATAATCACAAGAAGTCAGGTCGTCGTCGACAACACCAACAATTCACTACAGCTCGTATAAAATCACATAAATGCAACCAATCACTATCAACATTCCAAATACAGAAATGGTATTGCTTCTGAGAAGGAAAAAGCGACACCATTTGAGGACAACACAACCATATCAAAGCCCGTAGCAACAATCTCAAACAACAAACAGTTTCAATAAATTTCAAGAATAAACAACAAGTGACAGTTCCAAAAGACAGTTCCAAAGAAAATGAAAAACCCTCCATCGACATTTTAAATCACGTTTCAAAGTATCATTCAAAACAAACAAAAAAAATACAAAGTGCTACCCAAAACAGAAAATAACAAAAATGGGCAAAAGCACTAACCTTGGTGGAACAAAAATTAGTAGAGCATGTCAAACAGTAAAAACACGAACGATTCTCTCCAAAAGCATAAACGAAACCCTCTAAAAGCTTCAAGAAAGAAAATTCTTGAATGCTGGAACAAGGCGCACGAAAGGAAGAAGTGAAAAAAAAAAGAGAGGTAAGAGTGCTAATGCTTAAGAAACAGAAAAGGAAGAAATGGAAAAGAATGAGGCATTTATAAGATACGAGGGGTAAAAAAGAAATTTCACACCACTCTTTTAATGTCCCGCACGGATCCCTAGGAAATTACCACTTAACGTACACCATGTGATTAAAGTGGCAACGTTTCAAAATTTGATACACGTCGAGTACCCGATCTCTTGAAGGCGGCGTACCCAACGAAGGAAATTGTAACCACAAATGCTTAAGCCCGACCTCATGAAAGCTCGGACTCAAGTAGGGACACTGCTCATACCCTTGTCCAAAACATAAAGCCAGACCCAACAAGGAAGAAGGCCCACCCAAAAAATGGTAGCCACTTCTATCTTCCCAACCTATTAGGAGGTCGGACGCGACTAGGGAGGTTCAGTCCCACTTATCCAAATAAGTAACTACCTCCCCGAATCTCTCTTACTATCTCTACCTCATCTAGAATGTAGATCTCAACAAACTTCCAAGATAAAAAAAATGGTTATCCACCAACAAAGTTGGAACTACTCCAAAAGATGGTTATATATTCTACTATAAATACACTGATGCCCCTTAGGTATATTCAAGTCTCAATCTGCTAAAAATCTGCTTAAATCCATTGCTAACTTAAACATGAAAGTCTCTTACAGGTACCACCCCCCACCTCCTCACAAGGAACTCGGATGGTGGCACCTCGGCACCAGTACAAGTCAAACATTGCTTAAGGAGTCTGGACCTCACATTCAGGTCCAAATTATCGTTTCAAATAATCCTCGAAACAGAATTTATTAAATACTTTTTGTGAGACAATTTAAACACTTTTTTATGAATAAAAATTTTGAATTACTTTATTTACATTTTACCGTGTGTAATCAAGTGATGTAAAGTAAATTAATGTTAGTTCTTTTAATTTTAACCATTTAATCTAAGTTGTCAAGAACAATTTTTTTTTAAAATCTAATAAAAAAAACTTTTATCTATCTTTTTGTTTCCTCCATATGGTTCATTCATACTCGTTCCTTATTTTCTTATCAAAACTTCTAATAAAAATAGCTGTATTTACTAAGCCACTTGCAGTCTTGCACTATAATTAATAATTAATAAGTAAACCCATACTATTATGAAGAAATAAGATTACGTTTGGGCGGGATTTTTCATCAATGTGTCATTTTTTGAGATTTGTTATCAAAATATTATCTTTTAATAACTAATTATCTATCTGAATTATATGTCATAAAACCTAATAAAATAGAGTAAAACTCCTAATAAAAAAAACCCTAATAAAAGTTAGTACGTACATTGAAGTCGGACATGTGGCCTTTTTCATTAATCACTAATTGTGACTATTGATGTGAAACGTTAATTTACACATGTAGAATAAAGTAAAAAATAGTTTTAAAAAATTTAAAAAATTTTAAAATAGTCTCTAAAAAATTTTAAAATAGTCATTTTTTCTAAGTTTATTTGGTATCAACATTTTAAAAGCTAAAGTTAGGTATATTTATATTGACCTTCGTTAATTCAATAATTTCTTAAATTTAGTTGTTATTATTATTGTTTCTATATCACCTCAATGTTGGTATCATATATTAATAATTAAATAATATTATTTCTTATGATATTTTAGTGTTAATATATAAAATTATATTTTAGTATATATTTTGTTATTTTTTGTATTCTTTATTTATTATATAATTTTTAATACTATTTTATTTTTTTATTAACAAAATTATTAGACGATGACTTTTAATAAAGATTAAAAATATCTGAAGAGATTATTTTGAAAATTTTAAAAAAATTCATGAACTGTTTTGAGATTTGTTAAATTTTTTGGGGACTGTTTTGTACTTCACTGTAAAGACTGATTTGTCCAAAATGCACACATGAACATTTAACGACCACATATGTGAGTTAATGTTCTACATCAATAGTCACCGTTAGACGTTAGTAACTAACGGAAGGAAATTGTATTGTATAATGGAAGTAAATGTTAGAGATTATTTTGTATATTTTAAAACTTAAGAGACTAAAATGTTTGACTTCAAAAATTTCAGAAATTTATTTGAGTATTTATTTTATATTTTAATTTAAATAAGTTTAAAATATTTTTTAATTAAATTATAATATCAAATACAGAGAATATATGGCTAAGAATAAATTTTAATTTTTCATGTTATAAATGTCATTCATTAATTGTTGTCCTTTTAACACTTATGCATTTGAAAATTTAGTTATGCTTAATACTTAATTAATGAGTTGACCGCAAATAAGGAAACAAATATTTGAATTAGTAAATTTTGGAAAAGTAAGATAAAATTCTCAACTAATGATAAATGCAATGATATATAGCATCAATGTCACATTTGATTACTGCTCACCAGTTTATTATTTCATTTGACCATTTGAAAGAAAATAGTTAATGCAATAATAATATAATTAACAAAG
>NC_029792.2:90558016-90558365 GCF_000816755.2 Arachis ipaensis | reverse complement strand
TCTTAAAGATATTTTTCAATTTTATTTTGTTTGATTGATTAATCTAAATCAATTATAATCAATTGTAAATAATCTATTATTATATCATATTAATAACATGTCATAGGTGACAATTTTTTTTTTCCATTTCATTTAGCCTAACATAGTGAACCTAATTATATTAATATGCTAACGTTAATCTAACTCATTAATAAGTTTTATTTTTCATGAAAATAATAATGTTTCACGTTATCTTTAACCTTTTACTAATATTATATTAAACTTAATTTATCATTGTTATTTGATTTTTCAATTATGCAATATGTAATGTTCAAATGAATAATGTGAATTTTTCTTTGCAAATCACATT
>NC_029792.2:90554037-90557904 GCF_000816755.2 Arachis ipaensis | reverse complement strand
CGGAGTTATATATTATTTTATTTTTTATTAATTTTTAATATTTTTCTCTTACAAAGAAAGATAAAAGTCCTTTAAAATAAAAATGAATTTCATCTATATAAAGTTGTTTAAAGTATTTTATTCAATTTTTTATACTAATTTTATTTTTTTATTCATTCTACTAAACTATATTTAGTACTTTTATTTTTTAGACTTTATAGGTCCTTCGTTCCTTTCGATTAAACGATAATAATAATATTTTTCCTTCTTTAATATTTTTCTATTTTTATTTTGTTTTATATTTTTGTTATTCTTCATACAAGTTATAAAATATTTACAAAATTTACTTGTATTCTATCATATATAAAATTGTTATTTTTTTTGTCTGAATTAAATTTAGAACTAATTACTATATAAAAAATTTTTATTTTTCTTTTGTCTAAATTAAATTTAGAACTAATTTTTTAGATGCTATTATGATTAAAATTTATTTGTTTTTACTCTTCATTCTTCATGTTATTGATCTTATTTATATAGATAATTTGCAAATACTTGGTGATATAAAGAGAAAGTTTATGCGGTATAATCTAAAATTTTTAGTAATAGAGTTGAATTTGGATCTTCTAAATTTTGAATTTTCATTTTAGAAGGTAAAGTATGATCTCTTACCCTTGAATGGTTTCTGTCTCATATTTTCTCTTGATCCTATTTATGAAATAAATGGTGAGAAATCACACTTTTTTCTCTACAAAATTTAGAGGATCCAAATCCAATAGAGTTAGATATCTATCTTTTAGACTTTTAAATTTTGTAATATTTTAATTTATTATAGAGATAAAAAAAAGTATATTTTTGAAGGTTTTTTTAGTTTTAATTTTTATTTGTTAAACCATATTTTGAAACTACAATGATTGTGATTAAGAAATTAGCTTATACATTATGATTGATTATGAAAAGAATACAATAAAAAAATTTGCATGTATTATTGGACTCATCAACAAGAAAGTATATTTTTATTTAAAAATTATTTATTTTGATTTAGTGTCGCGTGTTAAAAGTTTTTCATACTCAATAATATATAAAGGTAAGTTACATCTTATGAATAAATAGTGATTCCTTAATTATTTGAATATCAGTATTTTTGTATATTAAATATTTTTATTATTGATCAAACTTTTTACCTTAATAGGTCATGAAAATAGTAAAAGTCAGTCTCTTAATAGAATTAGCTAGTATAGACAAAATAGTTAGTTAAAGTCAACAAAAAGTATTGAAAAAACTTGATAAGATTATATTTTCTTAGAATTTGATTAATAGATTTTTCTTCACGATATTTTTCTTGAAATTTTTTAATAAGAATATATTTTAATTTTTGTCTGTCATTTTTTATATTTATTGATGAGTAAAGTATCATTTTTTTCTCTAACATTTGGGGTAAGTCTCAAAGTTGTCCCTAACGTTTAGATCATCTTATTTAAGTCTTTAACGTTTTAAAATTGGTTCAACATTGTCCTGCCGTTAGGGATCTGTTAATAGAATTGATGGCAGAACAAAATTGAGACGATTTTGAAACGTTAGGGACTTAAATAGGACGAAAACGTTAGGGATAAAAATGATACATAGAAATAAATTTTAATTTTATCCTTTAATAATATCAATTTTTTACGGTATATAGTTATTCAATTATTTTTAATCACAACTAAGTAAATTACACTTAATCACATTATTTTCATTCTAAATAATTTTTTTTAATTTTACTCTTAAAAAATTTTACTCATTGTAATATATTTGTAGAATGAGTAATACATAAAATTGTTGAATAGAAAAAAAAAATTATACATATAAAATAAAGTATAAATTGTACATTTTGTCTCTAATATATTGAAATTTTTTAATATTTAATTTAGTTAAACTTTATTTTTAATAATTTTAATCTTTTTTTCAATAATTTCATACGACAAAATCAATACTTAAATTTATTTTTTAATTTTGCTCTTAATAAAAATAAATTCACTTAGAAAAAATAATGTGATTAAGAATAAAATTAAAAAATAATTGAATAATTATCTACCGTAAAAATTTGATATTATTGAAGAATAAAATTAAAAATAAAGTTTAACTAATTAAACATTAAAGAATTTTGATACATTAGAGACAAAAGGTACAATTTATACTTTATTGTCTATGTATCATTTTTTTTCACAAGTTTATATATTAGTCATTCTACAAATATTTTATGATGAGTAAAAATCTTTAAAAGTAAACTTATAAAAAAATAAATTTGTTTACAATGAAAGTAATGTGATTAAGTGTAATTTACTAAGATGTGATTAAAAAATAATTGAATAAATATGTACCGTAAAAAATTGATATTATTGAAGGATAAAATTGAAATATTATTTTTATGTATCATTTTTGTTCTCAACGTTTTCGTCTTATTTAAGTTCCTAACGTTTCAAAATCGTCTCAATTTTGTCCCGCCATCAATTCTGTTAACAGATCCTTAATGGCATGACAACATTGAACCAATTTTTAAACGTTAGGGATTTTAAATAGGACGATTTAAACGTTAGGGACAACTTTTGGACTTATCCCAAATGTTGGAGACAAAAACGATACTTACTCTTCATTGATTTATACTAAACTTTTCTTACAATGTATTTTTTATCAACTGCACTCATAGTCTTTTCTGCCTACTTCTACTTCTTTTAGTTATTATTTTTTACTTTATTTTTAATTGTTTATTTAAATTTTACTCCCAATATGTTTATTATATTCCACCTCATCTTAGTCTCAATTTCATAGTTATCTTTCAATCATATAAAATTGAACCGTTTCTTTTAAAACATACTTAAATATATTATCTATTATAAACAATTATTAGGATAAACAAACAAATATAAATTGAATATATAATTTAATTTTAATTCAAATTAAAAATTGAATAAATTATCAAAAAAATATCAATTAATTTTATTTTTAATTTCTTTATAATTTTATCTAATGGTAAAAGTCTCTCTATAATCACTAACATCGTCGATACGAAAAAAGTATAAATTTATATAAAATAAAATAAAATAGATATAAAATAAATAACACATATGTAATTTTAAAGTTATTAATCATAGATTATAAAAAAATTTCTAAAAAAAAAATCTTATAGATCAACATGTAATTTTTTATATTTTTATTTTTTTCTAAACACTCAGTAATTTTTAATATTTTTTTATTTCTTCTTAAAGTTGTCCAAAGTTATCAATATTTTATAATATAATTTCACAAGTTATAATATTTGATACCAGTCATTGTTATTATATACATAAAAAATGTGATTAATTTAGTGTTTAATCATTTATCTTCGATTAGTATTGTTATAACAAGAATATATGTGACTTTATAAGAATGATATAGCTTGAACTTTGATTATTTAAAAATTTATTAAGTGGTTGGAGTAGCTCCACATCACGAATCATAAATAATCATAGATATCTGTGTTTTCTAAAATGATAATTAAATAGGAATCTACGATGAAGATGGAGAGGAGATGAGGGGCATGTTTTTAACACGGGAGTGAAGGACAGAAAAAGGGGGTCTACATACCTACACAAGTATCTATTACCATCTCTAACTAACAATGAAAATTCAATTTGAGCCGGTTTGAGATGAGACACGTGGACTTCATCTGTATTGGATTCTAAGATAATGAACCTTATTCGGATTTGGAATCCTAACAGTGAACCTAGTTTGATCTTGCTCACTTGAATTAATGTTTTGAGTCATTACTGTAACAAATACTATACTATTAAATATTACTATATTTAGTACATATAAAAATTGGATATACTTATAAAAATTTTTTTAATCAAACTAAAAAAAATTCTAAATTCT
>NC_029792.2:90538454-90553709 GCF_000816755.2 Arachis ipaensis | reverse complement strand
ACTCAGAGTATGCAATTGAAGCATAGTCAGTCCATTCCTCAGGCTCTACAGGAAAGACTGCTCTGATACCATAATGTAACACCCTAACTATCAAAATGCTACACTTCCGGTTGTGCCACTCTGATAGCTCGAATATTACGACTACTTTTATAATATTTAATACTAAAATATGAGCTTGTTTAAAATTTTAAACCGTATATTTTAAAAACTTACACCCATACTTACATTGCAAATTGTAATACTCACAGAGAATACATATAAATATATATACTCAAATATTTTTACAAGCATTACATAATCAAATTCCTATCCCTCTTATAAAAATTTGTAAAGATAAAGGCGAGGGAAAAAGTAACTACTACAATACATCATATAAACAGAAAATAGAATAAACTCTTTGTGACTTCTTCGTCCATATCTTGAAAAGCAAACATCTGTAGGGTAGTGATAATATTGTTCTCGAAAGGATTCTCACTATAGGGTTGCAGAATTATTATAATATATAGGATACATGAAAATAAAAACTGTTTTTAAAGTACAATGATTGTTACCCGCCTTATGTATCTTTTCAAAATCATAGATCCACATTCAAAATTCGAAATCCTTTTTAAAAGAGAAATCCATTAATTCTCCAAAAATCCAAACCTTTTTAAAAGAGCTTTTCTTAGGCAGTATGAATGACCACACTGTTCAAAGCATAGGTTCATTAAGTCTATAATGAACCAGTTTAGTTTTTCATAGTTTACTAAACTAAAAACACAAAGCATTCACGGCCTTCGGCCCATCACATAATCAATCATGGCCATAGGCCCAAACATTTCAATCAACAGTCAATCCACCACAATCCAACAAGTTTTTAGTCACAAACACAAGTAAGAAGGTTCAAACACAATCAAACAGTTATATCAAGTAGAGCAATTAGCAATTAGACATAATTATTCACGTAGGCAAACCAATTACAATATGCACACCCAAACAATGTCACATAGATGCATATGATGAATGCCTGCCCTATGGCTGATGATTGATTTATTCATTTATTCATCATCATTTCCGCACTTCATTAACAATTCATATCAAATCAATCATCATTCAAGCCATAAGTCACTTATTCTCAAATCTCTTTCTTTGAAACCAAAAATCAATCCATATCAGTCTTAACTTTAAAATTCTCATTTCTCAAATCATTTCAAGATCACAAACCACTTTTCCTCAAACGTAAATTTCCCTTTTTAAAACACAGTCACCATTGGTGCACGAAATTGTGTATGTCAATGTCAATATTACTATTTCTCACAAATTCGCACAACTAACCAGCAAGTGCACTGGGTCATCCAAGTAATACCTTACGTGAGTAAGGGTCGAATTCCACGGAGATTGTTGGCTTGAAGTAATCTATGGTTATTTTGTAATTCTTAGTCAGGATATCAATTATATTTATCAGTTTGAATTGCGAAAAATAAAAGAGCATGAAATAAATACTTGTTCTACAGTAATGGAGAATATGTTGGAGTTTTGGAGATGCTTTGTCTTCTGAATCTCTGCTTTCCCCTGTCTTCTTCTTTACGCACGCAAGGTCTTCCTATGGCAAGCTGTATGTTGGTGGATCACCGTTGTCAATGGCTACCATCCGTCCTCTCAGTGAAAATGGTCCAGGTGCGCTGTCACCGCCCGGCTAATCATCTGTCGGTTCTCACTCATGCTAGAATAGGATCCGTTGGTCCTTTTGCGTCTGTCACTACGCCCAACCTTTGTGAGTTTGAAGCTCGTCATAGTCATTCAATCCCTGAATCCTACTCGAAATACCACAGACAAGGTTTAGACTTTCCAGATTCTCAAGAATGCTACCAATGGATTCTAGTTTATACCACGAAGATTCTGATTAAGGAATCCAAGAGACATTCATTCAATCGAAGGTAGAACGGGAGTGGTTGTCAGGCACGCGTTCATAGATTGAGAATGGTGATGAGTGTCACGGATCATCACATTCATCATATTGAAGTGCGAATGAACATCTTAGATAGAAACAAGCATGTTTGAATGAAAAACAGAAATACTTGCATTAATTCATTGAGACACAGCAGAGCTCCTCACCCCCAACAATGGAGTTTAGAGACTCGTGCCATCAAAGAGTACAAAGTTCAGATCTAAAAATGTCATGAGGTGCGAAATAGACCTCTAAAAGTTGTTTAAATACTAAACTAGTAACCTAGGTTTACAGAAAATGAATAAACTATGATAGATGGTGCAGAAATCCACTTCTGGGACCCACTTGGTGTGTGCTGGGGCTGAGACTTAAGCTTCTCACGTGCCTAGGCTGTTTCTGGAGTTAAACGCCAGGTTGTAACCTGTTTCTGGCGTTCAACTCCCATTTGTAACCTATTTCTGGCGTTTGACGCCAGACTGCAACATGAAACTGGCGTTGAACGCCAGTTTACGTCATCTATCCTTGAGCAAAGTATGGACTATTATATATTGCTGGAAAGCTCTGGATGTCTACTTTCCAACGCAATTGAGAGCGCGCCAATTGGACTTCTGTAGCCCCAGAAAATTCATTCCGAGTGTAGGAAGGTCAGAATCCAACAGCATCAGCAGTCCTTTTTCAACCTGAATCAGATTTTTGCTCAGCTCCCTCAATTTCAGCCAGAAAATACCTGAAATTATAGAAAAATACACAAACTCATAGTAAAGTCCAGAATTGTGATTTTTATTTAAAAACTAATAGAAATATAATAAAAACTAACTAAATTATACTGAAAACATACTAAAAACAATGCCAAAAAGCGTATAAATTATCCGCTCATCACAACACCAAACGTAAATTGTTGCTTGTCCCCAAGCAACTGAAAATCAATTAGGGTAAAAAGAAGAGAATATACTATAAATTCCAAAATATCAATGAAACTTAGCTCCAATTAGATGAGCGGGACTAGAAGCTTTTTGCCTCTTGAATAGTTTTGGCATCTCACTTTATCCATTGAGGTTCAGAATGATTGGCATCTATAGGAACTTAGAATTCAGATAGTGTTATTGATTCTCCTAGTTTAGTATGTTGATTCTCAAACACAGCTACTTTATGAGTCTTGGCCGTGGCCCTAAGCACTTTGTTTTCCGGTATTACCACCGGATACATAAATGCCACAGACACATAACTGGGTGAACCTTTTCAGATTGTGACTCAGCTTTGCTAAAGTCCTCAGTTAGAGGTGTCCAGGGTTCTTAAGCACACTCTTCTTTTTCTTTGGACATTGACTTTAACTGCTCAGTCTCAAGTTTTCACTTGACACCTTCACGCCACAAGCACATGGTTAGGGACAGCTTGGTTTAGCCGCTTAGGCCAGGATTTTATTCCTTTAGGCCCTCCTATCCACTGATGCTCAAAGCCTTGGATCCTTTTTATCACCCTTGCCTTTTAGTTTTAAGGGCTATTGGCTTTTTGCTCTTGCCTTTTGGTTTAAAGAGCTTTTGGCTTTTTCTGCTTGCTTTTTCTTTTTCTTTTTTTTCGCAAGCTTTTGTATTCACTGCTTTTTCTTGCTTCAAGAATCAATTTTATGATTTTTCAGATCATCAAATAACATTTCTCCTTTTCATCATTCTTTCAAGAGCCAACATATTTAACATTCATAAACAATCAAATTCAAAAGACATATGCACTGTTCAAGCATTCATTCAGAAAATAAAAAGTATTGTCACCACATCAAAATAATTAAACTAGTTTCAAGGATGAATTTGAAACCATGTACTTCTTGTTCTTGTGTAATTAAAACATTTTCTTATTTAAGAAAGGTGATGGATTCATAGGATATTCATAACTTTAAGGCATAGACTCTAATCTTTATTTATTATTTAATAATATAAATTAGGCATAAAAGCAGACACTTAATAATAAAAGACAGGAAATTAAGGACTTAAAAATAAATGACTCTAACTCTAATACTCATATACTCTTAAAATAGATAAAAGGTTATCTCAGAGTTAGGACTCAACAACCTTTATTTTGAGAGGTAGATGCTTCTTTAGTCTGTGGGGTGCTTGGCCCTTCAAGAGACAGCTTCTGGCGCTTCAGTTCCTTTATGTCACGCCCTTGCTCTTCTTGTTCTTTAAGCAGTTTGCATAGCATGCTATTTTGATTTTGCTGTTCTTCCTTTAGTTGATTCACAGCTTCTTGCAACTTGGTGACAGATGCTTCTAGGCGCTCCCAGTATTCAATTTGAGGGATTTTCGGGAGGAGCTCCTCTGCTTTTCTCTTGATGGGGTCGTCCTGCACTTGTAGTCCTTCCATAGACTTTTTGGTGATTGGTTGCTCAACTGAGATATACTTATCTACTTCCATTTTTATTCCAGCATCTTTACATAGCAGAGAGACTAAGCTTGGATAAGCCAATTTAGCATCTTTGGAGTTCTTGTTTGCAATTTTGTAAAGCTCACAAGCAATCAGCTGATGAACTTCCACTTCTTTTTCTAGCATAATGCAATGAATCATCACTGCTCTTCTGATGGTGACCTCACAGCGGTTGCTAGTGGGCAGTATAGAGCACCCAATGAAGTCCAGCCAGCCCCTGGCAACTGGTTTGAGATCTCCTCTCTTAAGTTGGTTTGGGGTACTCTTTATGTTGGTTGTCCACTTGGCTCCAGGGAGGCATATGTCCTCTAGGATTTTGTTCAATCCCAGGTTTGATCTCATCATTCTCCTATTAAAGGAGTCTGGGTCATCTTGCAGTTGAGGCAGCTTGAAGATCTCCCTTATTTTGTCAGGGTGGGTGTGAACAATCTTCCCTCTGACCAGAGTTCTATAGTCATAGAATGCGGTTCCAGCTATTCTCTGCTTGTCCGTCTGCCATAGATTAGCATAGAATTCCTGAACCATGTTTCTTCCCACCTTTGTTTCAGGATTAGCTAGGACTTCCCAGCTCCTGTTTCGAATTTGCTCTTGGATCTCCGGATATTCATCTTCTTTCAAATCGAATTTAACTTCCGAGATCACTGAACTTAGACTCATTATTTTGTAAAAATGGTCTGAATGTTCTTTGGTTATGAACTTCCCTTGATTCCAAAGTGGTTTTAGAATATTCTCCTTCTTGCCTCTTGGGTCGGTTTGTTTTCCCTTGGGAGCCATGATCTTAGTGGGTATTGGCTTAGTGATCACGGATAAACACACCAAACTTAGAGGTTTGCTTGTCCTCAAGCAAAAGAAGAGAAAGGAGAGGGAAAGAAGGAGAGCCAAGCGCAACTTGTGGAGGAGAGGAGGAGGCCGAATGAGGATTTAAAGGGAAAAAGGGAGGGTGGGTTCGAAAATTTAGAAGGAGATATGATAGAAGATATGATTTGTAAAAGATAAGTATGATAGGAAAAAGATATGATTTAAAATTGAAAAGATATGAAAGATATTTAAAAAAGATAAATCTGAATTTTGAAAAAGATGATGTGAGGATTTGAAAAAGATATTGATAATTTGAAAAGATTTTAGAGTGAAAAAAGATAGATTTGGTTTGAAAAGGATTTGAAAATAATTTGAAGAGGATTAAGAAAAAGGGCTTATGAATTAAGATACATTTGATATCTTTTTGAAAAAAAAAGGATTTGAAAAATTAGGATTTGTAACATGTTTGTACAAGAAATCATGAATTGAAACATAAAAATTGGAAAAAAATTGAATTGGAAATGAAATTGCCTACTCCCCACAATCCTGGCGTTAAACGCCCAACTGCTGCATGTTCTGGGTGTTTAACGCCCAGTTGCTGCTTGTTTTGGGCGTTTAACGCCCAGCTGTTGCTTCTAGCTGGCGTTAAACGCCAGAAACCCCTTTGTTACTGGGCATTTTTCTGAACGCCCAGGATGCTGTCAATCTGGCGTTAAACGCCCAGAAGCTGCTTCTTTCTGGCGTTTAACGCCCAGATGGCTATCTTTACTGGCGTTAAACGCCCAGTGGATGCTCCTTTTGGGCGTTTAACGCCCAGTTGTGCCTCTTACTGGCGTTTTCTTGCCAGTGAGCTCTTTTTCTCTGTTTTGTGTGCTGAATCCTTCTGTAACCCTTTGAACCTATGCAATTGACTCTTTACCTTATTAACATTGAACTTATATGCTTTAAAAATAAATAAATAAATAAATGAAGAATAAGGCAAAATAACAGAAAAAGTTTTGCTAATGGCTGGGTTGCCTCCTAGCAAGCGCTTCTTTATTGTCTTTAGCTGGACCTTGCTGAGCTTTTAATCTAGCCTCGGCCTTGAGCACTCTTGCTCAACATTGCCTTCAAGATAGTGCTTGATTCTCTGTCCATTGACAATGAACTTCTTATCAGAATCAATGTCTTGAAGCTCCACATAACCATATGGTGATACACTTGTAATCACATATGGTCCCCTCCACCGGGATTTCAGTTTCTCAGGGAATAGCCTGAGCCTAGAGTTAAACAACAGAACCTTTTGTCCTGTTTCAAAGACTCTTGATGACAGCTTTCTGTCATGCCACCTTTTTTATTTCTCCTTATAAAGCTTGGCATTTTCGAAAGCAGTGAGTCTAAATTTCTCTAGCTCATTTAGCTGGAGTAATCTTATTTCTCCGGCTAATTTGGCATCAAAGTTCAGGAATCTGGTTGCCCAGTAGGCCTTATGTTCCAATTCCACGGGAAAATGACATGCCTTACCATACACAAGCTGGTATGGAGAGGTCCCTATAGGAGTCTTGAATGCTGTTCTGTAAGCCCACAGAGCATCATCTAGACTTCTTGCCCAATCCTTTCTACGGGTACTTACAGTCCGTTTTAGGATTTTTTTTAGTTCTCTGTTAGAGACTTCAACTTGTCCATTTGTCTGTGGATGATATGGAGTTGCCACCTTGTGGCTAATCCCATACCGGACCATGGTAGAGTAAAGCTGTTTGTTGCAGAAGTGAGTGCCCCCATCACTGATTAGCACTCTAGGGACACCAAACCTGCTGAAGATATGTTTCTGGAGGAACTTCAACACTGTTTTAGTATCATTAGTGGGTGTGGCAACAGCCTCTACCCATTTTGATACATAGTCGACTGCCACCAGAATATAAGTGTTTGAGTATGATGGTGGAAAAGGTCCCATGAAGTCAATTCCCCATACATCAAACAACTCAATCTCCAAGATTCCCTGTTGAGGCATGGCGCAACCATGAGGCAGATTACCAGCTCTTTGGCAACTGTCACAGTTACGTACAAACTCTCAAGAATCCCTATATAGTGTAGGCCAGTAGAAGCCACATTGGAGGACCTTGGTGGCTGTTCGCTCACCTCCGAAATGGCCTCCATATTGTGATCCATGGAAATGCCATAAGATCCTCTGTGCTTCTTCTCTAGGCACACACCTACGGATTATTCTGTCTGCACATCTCTTAAAGAGATAGGGTTCATCCCACAAGTAGTACTTTGCATCAGTAATTAATTTTTTCTTTTGTTGCATGCTGTACTCCTTGGGTATGAACCTTGCAGCTTTATAGTTTGCAATATCTGCAAACCATGGTGTTTCCTGAATGGCAAACAAATGCTCATCCAGAAAGGTCTCAGAGATCTCAATAGAAGGGGGAAACTCCCCTTCTACTGGTTCTATTCGGGACAGATGATCAGCCACTTGGTTCTCTGTCCCTTTTCTGTCTCTTATTTCTATATCAAACTCTTGCAGAAGCAACACCCATCTTATGAGCCTGGGTTTTGAATCCTGCTTTGTGAGTAAATATTTAAGAGCAGCATGGTCAGTGTACACAATCACTTTTGATCCTACTAAGTATGATCTAAACTTGTCAATGGCATAAACTACTGCAAGCAATTCTTTTTCTGTGGTTGTGTAATTTTTCTGGGCATTATTTAAAACACGGCTAGCATAGTAAATGACATGCAGAAGCTTGTCATGCCTCTGCCCCAGTACTGCACCAATGGCGTGGTCACTGGCATCACACATTAGTTCAAATGGTAAAGTCCAGTCTGGTGCAGAGATAACTGGTGCTGTGACCAGCTTAGCTTTCAGAGTCTTAAATGCTTGCAGACACTCTGTGTCAAACACAAATGGCGTGTCAGCAGCTAGCAGATTGCTCAGGGGTTTTGCAATTTTTGAAAAATCCTTTATAAACCTCCTGTAGAATCCTGCATGCCCCAAAAAGCTTCTGATTGCCTTAACATTAGCAGGGGGTGGTAATTTTTCAATTACTTCCACTTTAGTTTGATCCACTTCTATTCTCTTGTTTGAAATTTTATGCCCAAGGAGAATTCCTTCAGTCACCATAAAGTGACATTTTTCCCAGTTTAAAACTAGGTTTGTCTCTTGGCATCTTTTCAGAACAAGTGCTAAATGGTTAAGGCAGGAGCTGAATGAGTCTCCAAATACTGAAAAGTCATCCATGAAGACTTCCAGAAATTTTTCTACCATATCAGAGAAGATAGAGAGCATGCACCTCTGAAAAGTTGCAGGTGTATTACACAGACCAAAAGGCATCCTTCTATAAGCAAACACTCCAGAAGGACATATGAATGCTGTTTTCTCTTGGTCCTGAGGATCTACTGCAATTTGGTTGTAACCTGAAGAGCCATCCAAAAAGCAGTAATATTCATGACCTGCTAGTCTCTTTAGCATCTGGTCTATGAATGGTAAAGGAAAATGATCCTTTCTGGTGGCTGTGTTGAGCCTTCTGTAGTCAATACACATGAGCCACCCTGTAACTGTTCTTGTAGGAACCAGTTCATTTTTTTCATTATGAACCACTGTCATGCCTCCCTTCTTGGGAATAACTTGAACAGGGCTCACCCAGGGGCTATCAGAAATAGGGTAAATAATCTCAGCCTCCAGTAATTTGGTGACCTCTTTCTGCACCACTTCCTTCATGGCTGGATTTAGCCGCCTCTGTAGTTGAACCACTGGCTTAGTATCATCCACCAATAGGATTTTGTGCATGCATCTAGCTGGGCTTATGCCCTTAAGGTCACTTATGGACCACCCAAGAGCTGTCTTGTGTGTCCTCAGCACTTGAATTAGTGCTTCCTCTTCCAGTGGGTTTAAAGCAGAGCTTATGATCACTGGAAAAGTGTCACCTTCTTCCAAAAATGCATATTTCAGGGATGGTGGTAATGGCTTGAGCTCGGATTTAGGAGGTTTCTCCTCTTCCTGAGGAAATCTCAAAGGCTCTTTCAGTTCCTATGAACCTTCCAAATCAGGCTGAACATCTTTAAAGATGTCTTCTAGCTCTGATTCGAGACTCTCAGCCATGTTGACCTCCTCTACCAAAGAGTCAATGAGATCAACTTTCATGCAGTCTTTTGGTGTGTCTGGATGCTTCATGACCTTGACAGCATTCAACTTAAACTCATCCTCATTGACTCTCAGGGTTACTTCTCCCTTTTGGATATCAATGAGAGTTCGTCCAGTTGCTAGGAAAGGTCTTCCTAGAATGAGAGTAGCACTCTTGTGCTCCTCTATTTCCAGCACTACAAAGTCAGTGGAAAAGGCGAATGGCCCAACCCTGACAATCATGTCCTCAATCACGCCTGATAAGAACTCTTTCAGTTTCTCTCCAATCCTTCTTATGACTCAAGATCTCCTTCATGAACTTGGCATAAGAAGGTATTTGCTCAAGTGCCTCTACAAATAGAATCTTTATTTCAAGAGTCCTGAGATAATCTGCAAAGCGAGCAAATTGCTTATCCTGCTCCTCTTGGCGGAGTTTTTAAGGATAGGGTATCTTGGCTTTATATTCCTTAACCTTAGTTGCTGCAGGTTTATTTCCTACAGAGGTGGTTGGAGAAGCCTTTTTAGAGGGGTTGTTATTAGCAATTGTGTGTGTCTGATCCCTCACTGGCATTTGAATGCCAGGGTTAGAAGCTGGAGTGGCATTGGATGCCAACTCCTTACTTGTTCCTGGCGTTTGAACACCAGAACTGAGCTTCCATTGGGCGTTTGACGCCAAATCCTTGTCTGTTTCTGGCATTTGAATGCCAGAGTTATTCCTCTCTGGGCTCTTACTGTCCTCAGAGGGATTTTGGGTAGCAGTTTGTTCTTTTCTTGGCTTCCTGCTGCCTTGAAGTGAGGTATTTAATGTTTTTCCACTTCTTAATTGAACTGCTTGGCACTCTTCTGTTATTTGTTTTGATAACTGTTTTTCTGTTTACTTCAACTGTACCTCCATATTTATATTAGCCATTCTTGTGTCTTGTAGTATCTCCTTGAATTCGGCCAGCTGTTTTGTTAGAAAGTCTAATTGCTGATTGAATTCAGTAGTTTGTTCTGCAGGACTGAGTTCAGCAGTTACTGTTTTAGCCTCTTCTTTCATGGAAGATTCACTATTTAGGTACAGATGCTGATTTCTGGCAACTGTATCAATAAACTCTTGAGCCTCTTCAATTGTCTTTCTCATGTGTATAGATCCACCAGCTAAGTGATCTAGAGAAATTTGAGCTTTCTATGTAAGCCCATAATAGAAGATGTCTAACTGCACCCATTCTGAAAACATTTCAGAGGGGCATTTTCTTAGTATCTCTCTGTATCTATCCCAGGCATCATAAAGAGATTCATTATCTCCTTGTTTAAAGCCTTGGATGTCCAGTCTTAGCTGTGTCATCCATTTTGGAGGGAAGTATTGATTCAAGAATTTTTCTGACAGCTGTTTCCATGTCCTTATGCTAGCCTTAGGTTGGTTATTTAACCACCTATTAGCTTGGTCTTTTACAGCAAATAGAAATAGTAATAATCTGTAGACATCCTGATCTACTTCCTTATCATGTACTGTGTCAGCAATCTGTAAAAACTGTGCCAGAAACTCTGTAGGTTTTTCCTGAGGAAGACCGGAATACTGGCAACTTTGCTGCACCATGATAATGAGCTGAGGATTCAACTCAAAGTTACTAACTCCAATGGAGGGTATACAGATACTACTCCCATATGAAGCAGTAGTGGGGTTGGCATATGACCCCAGAGTCCTTCTGGACTGTTCAATTCCACTTAGATCCATGATGGAGAAAAGGGAATTGATATGAATAGCAAATAGAATATATTTTTATATTTTTTTTGTAAAAAGGGAACGAATAAATAATAAAAGAAAAGAGAATAAAATAGTTTGAAATTAAATATAGAATTCGAAAATTAAGAACAAAAAAATTTAAGACTAAAATAATTACTTAATTAAGAAGATTTGAAAAATTTTGGATATGATTTTTGATAAAGATTTGAATTTTGAAATTTTAAAACTAAGATAAGATAAAATAAAAAATTTTAAAATAAAATCTGAATTTTTAAAAGGAAAATTCGAAAAATCAATTAAAATAAAGGAAAAAGATATTTTTTGAATTCAATGAGGAAAGAGAAAAATATTAAAAAGACACAAAACTTAAAATTTTTAGATCTAATGCTCCTTATTTTCGAAAATTTTGGAGGGAAACACCAAGGAACACCAAACTTAAAAATTTTAAGACCAAAACACAAGGAAGACTCAAGAACACTTTGAAGACTCACAAGAACAACAAGAACATGAAGATAGAACACCAAACTTAAAATTTTTAGAAAACCAAAACAAAATTTTCGAAAACTAAAGAAAAATCAACAAGAAAACACCAAACTTAAAGTTTGGCACAAGATTTATTCAAAGAAAAATTAATTTTGAAAAAGTTTTTTTTTTTAAAAAGAAGATAGCCAATTACCAAGAACATAAGCATCACGCTCTAGCCAATTGAGATATAAATTTAAAGTGTTTTAACAAGGTATTTAATAAATAATTTTTTTTAGATACTAATAATTCGAAAATGCACAAGAAAAACATGAAAAATCACAAAACAAGAAAAACTAAAGATCAAACAAGGAAAATAAACAAGAACAACTTGAAGATTAAGAAAAAAAAACAATGAACACAATTTCAAAAATTTAAAAGAAAATAAAAACATGCAATTGACACCAAACTTAAAATATGAAACTAAACTCAAATAGAAAAACTCAATTATTAGTTTATAAAAATTTTTCAAAAAATTTAAAAAGAGAAAATAAGGATTAAAAAGAAAATTTCAACCAAAAACAATAATATAAGACTCTAAACCAAAAAGAAAAATTTTTCCTAATCTAAGCAACAAAATAAACCGTTAGTTGTCCAAACTCGAACAATCCCCAGCAACGGCGCCAAAAACTTGGTGCACGAAATTATGTATGTCAATGTCAATATTACTATTTCTCATAAATTCGCACAACTAACCAGCAAGTGCACTGGGTCGTCCAAGTAATACCTTACGTGAGTAAGGGTCGAATCCCACGGAGATTGTTGGCTTGAAGCAATCTATAGTTATTTTGTAATTCTTAGAAAGGATATCAATTATATTTATCAGTTTGAATTGCGAAAAATAAAAGAGCATGAAATAAATACTTGTTCTGCAGTAATGGAGAATATGTTGGAGTTTAGGAGATGCTTTGTCTTCTGAATCTCTGCTTTTCCCTGTCTTCTTCTTTATGCACGCAAGGTCTTCCTATGGCAAGCTGTATGTTGGTGGATCACCGTTGTCAATGGCTACCATCCGTCCTCTCAGTGAAAATGGTCCAGGTGCGCTATCACCGCCCAGCTAATCATCTGTCGGTTCTCACTCATGCTGGAATAGGATCCGTTGGTCCTTTTGCGTCTGTCACTACGCCCAACCTTTGTGAGTTTGAAGCTCGTCACAGTCATTCAATCCCTGAATCATACTCGGAATACCACAGACAAGGTTTAGACTTTCCGGATTCTCAAGAATGCTGCCAATGGATTCTAGTTTATACCACGAAGATTCTGATTAAGGAATCCAAGAGACATTCATTCAATCGAATGTAGAACGGGAGTGGTTGTCAGGTACGCGTTCATAGATTGAGAATGGTGATGAGTGTCACGGATCATCACATTCATCATATTGAAGTGCGAATAAACATCTTAGATAGAAACAAGCGTGTTTGAATAGAAAACAGAAATACTTGTATTAATTCATTGAGACACAGCAGAGCTCCTCATCCCCAACAATGGAGTTTAGAGACTCATGCCATCAAAGAGTACAAAGTTCAGATCTAAAAATGTCATGAGGTGCGAAATAAACCTCTAAAAGTTGTTTAAATACTAAACTAGTAACCTAGGTTTACAGAAAATGAATAAACTATGATAGATGGTGCAGAAATCCACTTCTGGGGCCCACTTAGTATGTGCTGGGACTCAGACTTAATCTTCTCACGTTTCTAGGCTGTTTCTGGAGTTAAACGCCAGGTTGTAACCTGTTTCTGGCGTTCAACTCCCATTTGTAACCTGTTTCTGGCGTTTGACGCTAGACTGCAACATGGAACTTGCGTTGAACGCTAGTTTACATCATCTATCTTTGAGCAAAGCATGGACTATTATATATTGCTGGAAAGTCCTAGATGTCTACTTTCCAACGCAATTGAGAGCGTGCCAATTTGACTCTTGTAGCTCCAGAAAATCCATTCCGAGTGCAGGGAGGTCAGAATCCAACAGCATCAGCAGTCCTTTTTCAGCCTGAATCAGATTTTTGCTCAGCTTCCTCAATTTCAGCCAGAAAATACCTGAAATTATAGAAAAACACACAAACTCATAGTAAAGTCCAGAATTGTGATTTTTATTTAAAAACTAATAGAAATATAATAAAAAACTAACTAAATTATACTAAAAACATACTAAAAACAATGCCAAAAAGCGTATAAATTATCCGCTCATCAACCATCCACAACATATTCCCAAAATATTTCACAAACCACACCAAATTAAAAGTTTCTTCTAAAAGATTCAAAATCATTCATCCTAAAACAGGATGTAGTAATAAAAATTTCTCAGCAGAGTCACAAGACTTTAGGGGAGAATAACCTAACCCATTTCCTCAAATTGATAAAAATCTTGAAAACCTTATTTTCTTGATTCGAATAAATAAAAGAGGATTTAAGCCAAACCAAATCGTGTACCAATTACTCCAAACAAATTTCAAAGAAACCATCTCTTTTACTTAAACCAAAACCAACTTCAATTCCATGATAAAATCCGGAGCATTTCCAACTGCTCAGAAATTATTTTAGTTTTGCCAAACTCAGAATTTAAAGAATGCTTTAAACTTCTCCTAAAGACCTTGTAAAATGAGACCTGTCAATTGAAATCCAAGTTCTTTCAAAGTCACTAAAACTCCTCCAATTGAAAATTCTCAAGCCAATTTTCTAAAAACATAAACCATTTTCATATTTAAAATAGCCTTAAACATAAGTATCTTCTAAATGATTCGCTCCCAAAAGAGATAGAATACTTTTCTTAAGAAACTAGGCTAAATCAAAATTTTTCTTTTCAATAATTTATTTCAAAACATATTTTATAACTTTCTTAAACAATTTAAATGAAATAATAAAAGTCTTAAACTCATAATTTTCCAAAGGATATTTCAATAAAGTCTCGAATTTTATAGGAATTTCGGCAGCACCTCCCCTAAAACTTGGACTTTGCCACCCTCTCCGGGTCCCAACCAAACTATTCCACAACCCTCTTTAACGGGTTCAAAACCAAATCAATTCAAAATCAAGCTGAATCCAAAAGTGCATACCATTTTCATATCTAAAGAAAACCAATTCAAACTCAAATCATTTTCCAACGGATTAAACTCGATTTCGAAACTTTAAAGAAACAACTTTAAAGAAACGCTTCAAGAACTGTCCGTTTCACAAAACCAAACAATAATCCAATCGAACAAGTATTCATATCCATCCAAAACAACCAAACAACACATAAGACTTATACAATCACTAAAAATACATTTCTCATATAAATATCCATATATAATAATTCTAATTTATAAAGTATGGTTTTCCGAAAAGGCCCCTACCTCGACACGTTCAAACCTCAATCCAAGCGCCTCAAGGAATTCCTTTCCTCTCGACCCGAAATCAATGGCAACTGAAACCTCAGCTCCGCTTGCTTTCTCAAAAGCAGAACAGCCTCAAACGTGACGTGCGACCTCGGTTTCTAATTCCTAAAACATTAATATCACAAAAAATCTTAAAACACATAATGGAAAACTAATGGCGAGGATTCCGAGATAGAGACACTTACTGGGATAAAAGGAACGGCGCAACAGCTATAGCAACATCTACACGACTGATAAACTCCCTTTGTAGGGTTTATCTTGTGTTGAATTTAGAGCATTTTGATAACTGATGAGCGGATAATTTATACGCTTTTTGGCATTGTTTTTAGTATGTTTTTAGTAGGATCTAGTTACTTTTAGGGATGTTTTCATTAGTTTTTATGTTAAATTCA
>NC_029792.2:90537193-90538424 GCF_000816755.2 Arachis ipaensis | reverse complement strand
AAAAAATCTTTCAAAAATATTTTCAAAAATCTCTCATATCTTTGTTTTCGAAAAAATAAAAATGTTTTCAAAAATAAATTATTCTATGGCTTCAAAATTTTTAAGAATGAATTCTAGTGTTTCATGAAATATGTTGAATCATATCTGGCTGTAAAGCCATACCCAAACTACTTTGGGATTGGTATTAAACTAATCACTCCAGCCCATGTAATTATATGTTGCATCCTGGCTGGCTGTAAAGCCATGTCTAAATTCGTTTGGACTGAGGCTTGCAATTGGTTATCAAGAGCAAGCTAGTTGGAGCTAATCCACCTGCTACTGTTCCTGATCTACCCGCTGTTGATCCACGATCACCTGCTGAAGCTTGGCTGGCCATAGGCCATGTCTAGTGTTTTGGACTGGAGCTTTCATTGAAAGCTTGGCTGGCTAGTGAGCCATGTCTAATTCCTGGACTGAAGCTTTAGACCAACATGGCAAGATTCCTGGAATTCATATTAAAAATTTTGGAATCCTTATTTTTTTTCTTTTCTTTTTTTCTTTTTTCATATAATTTTCGAAAAATATAAAATAAAAATCCAAAAAAATTAGAAAATCATAAAAATCAAAAATATTTTCTGTTTCTTGTTTGAGTCTTGAGTCACATTATAAGTTTGGTGTCACTTGCATATGCATCTTGCATTTTTTCGAAAATATCATGCATTCATAGTGTTCTTCATGATCTTCAAGTTGTTCTTGGTAAGTCTTCTTGTTTGATCTTGATGATTTTTTGTTTTGTGACTTTTCATGTTTTTCATATGCATTCTTGAATTCTTAGTGTCTAAGCATTAAAGAATTCTAAGTTTGGTGTCTTGCATGTTTTCTTTGCATTAAAAATTTTTCAAAAATATGTTCTTGGTGTTCATCATGACATTCAAAGTGTTCTTGGTGTTCATCTTGACATTCATATCATTCATGCATGCATTCATTGTTTTGATCTAAAAATTTCATGCATTGCATATTTTTCATGTTTTTCATAAAAATTTCAAATATCAAAAAAATATCTTTCCCTTTTTTCTCTCATCAAATTCGAAAATTTGGATTGACTTTTTCAAAAATTTTTAAAATCAAGTTGTTGCCAATGAGTCAAATCAAATTTTCAATTTGAAAATCTTATCTTTTTCAAAATTCAAAATCAAAAATCAAATCTTTTTCAAAATCCTTAGTTATTTTCGAAAATTCTAAAAATATTTTT
>NC_029792.2:90526844-90537186 GCF_000816755.2 Arachis ipaensis | reverse complement strand
AGATTAAGGTGTGGAGCTTTGCTGTTCCTCAAAGATTAATGCAAAGTACTTCTGTTTTCTATTCAATTCATCTTATTTCGCTTCTAAGATATTCATTCGCTCTTCAACTTGAATGTGATGAACGTGACAATCATCATCATTCCTTATGAACGCGTGCCTGACAACCACTTCCGTTCTACCTTCGACTAAATGAGTATCTCTTAGATCTCCTAACCAGAATCTTCGTGGCGTAAGCTAGAATGATGGCGGCATTCAAGAGAATCCGGAAGGTCTAAACCTTGTCTGTGGTATTCTGAGTAGGATTCAATGATTGAATGACTGTGACGAGCTTCAAACTCGCGAGTGCTGGGCGTTAGTGACAGACGCAAAAGGAGGGTGAATCCTATTCCAGCATGATCGAGAACCGACAGATGAATAGCCGTGCCGTGACAGGGTGCGTGAGCATATGATTCACTGAGAGGAGGGGATGTAGCCACTGACAACGGTGATGCCCTTGCATACAGCCAGCCATGGAAAGGAGTAAGAAGGATTGAAGGAAGAAGTAGGAAAGTAGAAAAAGAAAGGGCACAACATCTCCATTCGCTTATCTGAAATTCCTGCCAATGAACCTACATAAGTATCTCTATCCCTATTTTATTAATTAATATTCGAAAACTCCATGATTATTTTATATCCGCCTGACTGAGATTTACAAGGTGACCATAGCTTGCTTCATACCAACAATCTCCGTGGGATTCGACCCTTACTCACGTAAGGTATTACTTGGACGACCCAGTGCACTTGCTGGTTAGTTGTATCGAAGTTGTGACAATCATGAATTAAGATCAGAGCACCAAGCTTTGGAGCCATTACCAGGATTTGTTCGAGCCTGGAGATCACAATTTCGTGCACCAATAACCTTTTCTCATATTTATTCAATGAAATAGCATGATTTTGTGATTGTCTCTGTACTTGTGCTTAGATGTGAAAATATGCTTTTTAGACCTTTAATTTGATAATTCTGATTCACCTTTGACTTCCACTAGATGCCTTGATGTGTTTGCTAGTGATTTCAGGTTGGAAAGGGCTAGGAAGGGATCAAAGGAGTGAAAGGAAAGCATACAAAGTGGAGAAATCATGAAAAGCCAAAGATTTGAAAAAGCCCATGGGCGCGCACGCGCACTGTGCGCATCCGTGCGGATTGCGAAATGCCCCAGGGGCACGTACGCGCGTTGTGGGCATACGCGCCGAAGGTCACACATGATTCTTTAGTCAAACACGTGCCTGGCAATTTTGGAGGGTTTCCAAGCCCATTTGGAGCTGAGTTTTTGGCGGGAAAAGGCTAAAAAGTCCAAGGAATGAAGGGGAAGGCATATCATAGACACATACACATTAGGCTAGTTTTAGTTTTAATTTTAGAGAGAGAAGCTCTCATTTCTCTCTAGGATTAGGGTTAGGATTAGGTTTAGTTTTTAGATCTAGGTTTTAATTCATGCCCTCTTCTACTTCTTCTTCTTAATTCTTTGTTGTGACATTTATCATTCTTCTATTGTTTGTTATATTTTCTTCTACTTTATTTGTAGATCTACTTTTGTTCATTCTATTCTCTTTTAATGCAATTTGAGGTAATTCATGATAGTTGTGTTTCTTTTGATTGTTGTTATTAATTCTTTTCAATAATTGTTGTTAGCTTTCCTTGATGATGCCAATTTACTATGCTTTTCTTTTGTGCCTCCCAAGTGTTTGACGAAATGCTTGGTTGGATTTTGGTATAGATTTTTATCCCTCTTGGCCTAGGTGGAGTAATTAGTGACGTTTGAGTTATCTAATTCCTTTGTTGATCGATAATTAGAAGTTGCTAATTGATTTGGATACCACTAACACTAGTCTTTCCCTTGGGAGTTGGCTAGGAATTGTGGAATCAAGTGGATTCATCCACCTGACTTTCCTCCATGGTTAGAGGATAACTAAGTGGTAGCAATGAACAATTTGTGGTTACAATTGAGGAGGATAAGTAGGATAGGACTTCTAGTTCTCATATCTTGCCAAGAGCCTTTTTAGTTGTTAGTTTATTTTCTTTGCCATTTATATTTCTTGTCTAAAATCTCAAAAAAAAAAATCCCCAAACATACCTCATAACCAATAACAAGGACACTTTATTGCGATTCCTATGGAGAACGACTCGAGGTTCAATACTTCGGTTTATAGATTATTAGGAGTTTGTTACTTGCGACAAACAAATTTTTGTATGAAAAGATTAGTGTTGGTTTAGAAACTATATTGCAACAAGGTTTCATTTATGAAATTCTAAACCACACAAAAGTCCCTCTCATCAAAATGGCACCGTTGCCGGGGAATTACAATGGTGTTATATTATTGGTTATTGTATATATGTGAATAGTGTGAATAAATTCATCTTTTGCTTGTTTACTAGTTTTTACTAGTTTTATTTTGCTTTTCCCTTATGAATTCTCACCCTCTTGGCTATGAGTTTGGTTCCAATTGTGTTGTAGAAAATGTGGACTTTAATGATAACATGTATCAAGGATGGAACACTCCAAGATGGGAGGAGCCTCAAGGAATTGATCACTCCTATTGGTAACAACCTCCGGATACTTATAAGTATAATTCACATCCTAGTGCATGTCAATTTAATGGCTATGGTGATTCTTTTTGTGATAATCAAGTACCACCACCATATGCTCATGAATCTTATCCTCAACATGACTATCAACCATGCTCACAAGCCCACCTTTACCAAGCACCTTCTTGTACCCATATCCACCATATGACCAATCACCCATCCCACATCATTATGACCACTATGTGCAAGAACCTTTAGAACCACCACAACCTTGTCATGACTACTATGAAGAATCACCCTCCTACTATGAACCCTTTCTCCAAAATAATGAACCCTCTTATCCATCCCAAGCCCCAATAGATGACTCTCTCACCTTGCTACTTCAAGGCCAAGCGGATATGCAAAGAAACACCCTAGAGTTTGTGACTAATCTGACTAAGGTGGTGCACACTTTAGCCTACCAATATTTGAACACTCAAGGTGTTTCCGTGGCCACATGTGAAAAATCAAAAGAAGAGCAAAGTATAAAAGAGAAATTGGAAAATCCGATGGAGAAGAGGGATGAGTCAAGCTTTGTATTGGAACAATTGGAGATACCTAGGGTCATTGAAGAAAAAGAAGAAGTGGTTAAAGACCTAGGAGATGCGGAACCATCATAGACGTCTCAACAACCTCCGGAGCATATCAAGATTGAAGAATATGAGAAGGTTGATCAAGAGATGGACTCAATCATCAATGATTTTCTATCAATAATTGAATCATCTCCCATGAGGCATGAAATTGAAGCTATTGAAGACAACTCAACACCAAATGATGTTGGTAATCTTATTGAAGACTCTTCTGTCAAAGGTGAAGTTGATATGGAAGTAGATTTCACACAACCTCCCAAATTTGATTTGATTGATGATGAGGAGGAATTGGAAGAAGTCAACAAGTATGAAGAAAATGAAAGAAGTTGTCAAGAGGTGGAAATACTCGAAGAAGAGCATAAGGAAATCAACTTTGCATTGTCTAAGTGTAGGGAGGTTTCTCTCCCTAAGCCACCATCTAACACACCATTCAAGTGGGTAAAACTCTTACCTTTAAGCTTTACCTTCTCACTTGAATATAGCTTGATTGAAACGGATGGACAACTTAGAGATCTTTGCGGAACTAAAGGTAAGAAGGAGTTGTGTAGTGGTTGGAAGTTTGGAATTAGGCTCATCAAGGTCAAAGCTTCAAAGTATAGGGACTATGATTGGATGAATGCTTCTTTACATGGGTCTAGGAAGAAGGCTGGGTACGCTAGAGAGAATTCTGCTTGTTCTACTTGTCAACTGCCCAAACTGAAAATTCATGAAGATCAATAAGAAGACGGGTGCGAAAATAAGATATGGGATCCCGGATCGAAGCATGAAGACCAACTAAGGGAGCTCATATCTTGGGTGGAACTCCATCCAAACTTGGTGAAGATGGTTGGAACTTCTGTCAACCCTTCGGGAAGCATAGATCCTTGGAGATTCAAGGATGAGCACAAGCATAAGCCACCATGATAAGAGCTTCCTAAAAGGTCCAACTTAAGGACTTAAACTAAAAGTGCTAGGTGGGAGACACCCCACCATGGTAATCTCTTCCCACCCTTACATTCTTGATTAATAAGTGAGTTAAGTCACCATTATAGGTAGTTTTCTTTCCATATACTTGGTTCAATAAATTGGTTGTAGGTTGCTTGTGGGGCAAGTAACCCTTGTTATATTTTAAAATTCCCGAAAAGCCAAAAAGAATTTTGTTATTTTGTATTTTTTGAGCTAATTTTGAGCTGTAGGCAATGTTAAAAAGGGTTTAGGCTGTTTTTTCCTTCTCTAATAAAAAAAATGTCAAGGACGTGTACGCACGCTGTGCGCGTGCATGTCCATGCGCATATGCAAGCCTATACTCTTTCCAGAGAGTTGGGCCAATTGCACAACTGCGTGTACGCGTGCGCGCACTGCGCGCTTACGCGTCCATATCCTTATTTTGTATATGCGTGCGCCCGCGCACATGCCGCGCGCGCCGATTCGCCAAAACCGTTTCCAGGCCAAGGACCCGAGACTTGTGCCAGCTCTCGGCTGGCTTTGAGCCTTTAGCCCAACTCACCTCGCGTGGACGCGCACGGTATGCGTCCGCGCCCACGCCCATTCCTCCCATCTGTGCGTAGGCGCACTTGCCGCTTCCGCGCACCTCACCTGTTTTGCCACCCACGCAAACGCGCACTTTGCGCTTCCGCGTCATTCACTCCTTTCACCTATCCGCGCGGACGCGCACGGTGCGCGCACGCGCGGATTCAAATTAATTAACCCCAAAGGATGCAAGAGAACCTCACTCGCACCTCACCCACTTCCCCTCAACGTTCTCTCTTCTCCCTCACCCTCGAACAACCAGTGCCGCACTACCGCGCTGACCGCCCCACCCCGCTGTCGCCACCACCCTCTCTGTTTACCCCTTTCCTCTTTTCTTTCACCATTTCCTCCCCCTGCTCCCTCTCTCATCTCTCTGCTCTGCTTCAGCCCGTGACCACCATCAACCGCCGCGACGACCATTGTCGCCGGCGAACCCTCAGCCATCGCCCACCCTACCCCCTCCACCGTTTCCTCTCCCGTCGCCACTATCCTTCCATCTCTCTCTCTCTCTTCACCACTCACACCCTTGCTCTGTTTCCTGCCCCGCCACTCACAGCCCTCTGCGCCGCCACCACTGCTGAGCGACGTTGCTACCACCACCCATTCCGGGGAGTGCTACGTCTAGTCCTCCCCTCTCTTCCATTTCCATTTTTGCACCTCCGCTCTCAAGTTTCATAGCCTGAGCCACTGCTCTATTTTCTTTACTGCTTTTATTAATTTTTGTTAATTAGTTTTAGTTAGTTAGTTGAATATTTTGCATGTTAGGATAGATAGATATAACTGCAGTTAGGTAGTTAGGTTGTGGTTAGAGGATTCTAGGCCTGATAATTGCTCCGTTTGTGTTTATTTGTTTGGATGTTACATGCTGAGTGATGCGTGGTGTGCTCTATTTTGTATTCAGTTTCACTACTGCCTTACTTGATTAATGCTGCCCGAGTCATGTGCATTCTTTGATTGCTTAAATATTGATATGTGTACTCATATGACTGATTTCTGCTGCTATTTGCTATCCGAGAACTTCCAAATTGCTGCCGGAATGCTGCCCAATTTTCTAGAAATTGCTTTGCTTTTATACATGTCACCTACAATTGAACTTGTGCCTTTGGAACTGAATATTCACTTAGTTACATCAAGTTCAATTCTTAGGTGCCCTTAGGTCGGTTTTCCCGTGTTTCATATGTTTCCCGCAACTTGTCTTGAACCATTCCATGCTTACTCTTTTCAAGATGCTCAAATGTCTTTAACTTGTGTTTCGCTCATCATTTGATTTAACTTGCAATTTTGTTGAATATGGTTCATGCATTTGTAACAATTGGTGAATTCAACTTGTGTGACTTCTTTTTAACTCAAATTAGTTTCTATCTTGGTTTATGTTACACAAAGTGCATTTCAACTTTTGCAACACCAATTAGTGCAAACCTAGTGACCAAGGCTTTGATTGATGACTTGTTTTAAACTAGTTGCTTCTTTTGTAATTTCATATTTCATCATCAATGACTGCTTCCTCCTCATGTTTGTGAGCATGCTTGTTCTCTTTGCTTTTTGAATTTCTCTTGAATTGAGACAATGCCCATCATACCCCTAACCTTTGAATTTCTAACTTGTTTTACCTTCCTAAATTTTCTTTTGGTTTAAGCTAACACATTGACCATTCTTTCGGGTATGATGCTCATTGTACTTCATAAACAAGCATGATGTGTTTAATGTTGGAATTCTTGGTTTATGATTTTTTTTCTCTCCTTCTTTGGCTGTGGTTACTTACATTCCAAGTTTTCATTCTTTTAACTCACTGCATGACTATGCCATTACTTGCTTGCTATCCCTCTACTTGGCTAAGGGATTATTTATCATATTTGATTTCAGGATGGCTGACAGAGGGAAGGGAAAGGCCACTACCTCAAAGAAGAGGAAGAAATCTCATGCTTCTGCCATGTCCCCTTATGCTAATTATGCAAGGAACCCACTGAATAAAGTGGAGAAGCAAAATCAGTTGCTACTACCCACTGACACCTACATGTTTCCCAACCTCTACTATGAGCTTCGTTTTCCCACCTACCAGAAAACGAACCTGAACATTGAGAAGAAACTGGCCCTTCCGATTGATCTGAGGCACTCCATTAACACCCGCATTTAGGAATTGGGTTTGGGATTTGTTGATAGAGAGTTGGGACGGATAAACATTTCATGGGTCAAGGAATTCTACTGCAACCTCTTCCGCACGACTCTTGAGTCGGTCCACCTACGGGGAGGTCAGGTTCTAGTGACTGAGGCTGCTATTGAGAGTGTTCTGCACTGCCTACCGCGGACTGGTGACGCATGTCCATATCAGCAGGCAGAGACAGCTATAAATGCCTTGACTTTTGATTATGAGGAGCTGAAGTGTGTTATCGCCACACCGGAAGCCCCTTGGGTAATGGATTCTGGCAACACAAGGCCCAAGGGGATGTTATTTACTCATCTGTCTAGAGAGGCTCAGACTTGGTAGCAGATATTCTCCCACTATGTCCTGCCCACTACACACTTTTCTGAGATTCCAATGGATATGCTTCTTCTGATTGGCTGTGTCATGGAGGGAAAGGAGGTTTATTTCCCCCGGCTGATCAGGAGAGGCATGTGGCGAGCACACATCTGTGACCTTCTACCATTTCCCACCATGGTCACTAGGATGGTTGAGTTGCCTGCCGCCCCTTGGAGGGATGATGATGCGATTCCGCCACTCCCGGACGAGGACGACAAGGAGGTTACTATTCCTTGGGGTACGTGGGTGCACGAGAAGCCCCCATCCAGGCGCCGCTCTCGGGCTAGATCAGTGGTGGAGGCAGCCAGACCTTCATCTTCCACAGCAGCAGAACCATCCTCTTTTACAGCACCAGCAGCAGTACCTCTACCACCACCAGCACCCGAGCCGATATACCTGCTAGTACAGCCCCTGTTTCACTTCATGGAGCGTAGCGAGTGTCGTATCATGCGACGTCTCGACTGCATAGACCAGGTATTTGTATCCCAGGGCATTGAGTTACCCCCTCTCCCCGACTCTTCCGCTTCCGACGAGCCAGATCATGAGGAGGAGCACGGGGCAGAGCATGAGGCCGAGCATGCTGAGGAGCCGTCAGCAGGAGGTACCTCCAGAGACACAGGCTACCCAGGATACTCCACAACATGCCGAGGTACCAGTGCCCCAGTCTGAGATCCATCAGGAGACAGATGCGGCTATTGACCCTCACCATGAGCTTGATCATTAGCATCGAGAACGATGCTTCATCTTAAGTGTGGGGAGGTCACCGCCGTTGCCGTCGGTGGATTTGGTGAACACTTTTCGGACATTATCACTTTGTTCTTCTTATTTTATTTTATTTCACTTTATTTTGCACTATTTTGGGATTATTGTATATATTTGCTAATATGGATACTTTTATTTTGGTTGTTGCACATTTTTATTGTATATATTGCATCTTAGCCTTGTGGTTGTGATTTGGAAAATGTTTTGAATTGTTGAAAACTTAGTTAAACCCTTTTTTGCATAAAAGATGTTGTTTTGATTGGAAAAGAGGGTAAACTAAGGAATTCTAGAAATTCTTAATCATAATATTGCATTTAGGATAGGCTTAGTCAAAATGATAGAATTTCCAAAAGAATTTATTTAGAGGGCACCACCCCAATTGAGTGGAGAATTTTTTTTTATAGAACTTGCTTGAATTCATACTTTTGTGAATCATATTTTTGAGCTAAGAACACACGCTTGTGAGTTTTGAGCCTATTGGTGTGGTTACATCTTATAGCCACTTATTTTTCCTTCTTGTGTGAAATTATTCTTCTCCAACGATTGTGATCCTTGATTTGTTTAATTCTATATGTCCAATTATTCCTTGTATTCATGCATCTATATGATTGAGGTCATTATTTCATTAGCTCACTTACCCAAATAGCCTACCTTTTACTCTCCATTGTTAACCAATGTTGAGCCTATGCTTAACCCAATTGTTCTTTATTTTAGCACATTACAAGCCTAAAGCAGAAAACAATAAAGTCCCTTGTTTGGATCTTTGATTAGCTTAGGCTAGTGAGAGTGTTTTATATTCAAGTTTGGGGAGATTGGGAACATTGGTTGGGATAAAAGAGTGTTTTGTATTTATATTTGGGAATTGGGTGAATACTCATGTATTGATTAAGTATATAAACCTTATTCATTGATGCTCTTGTATGTAGCTTAAAAAAAATATAAAAAAATAATAAAATAAAATAAAATATAGAAAAATAAAGAAATAAAAAAAGGGGAGAAAGTGCCCCAAAGTGGAGCTCAATAAAGATCAATGCATATGTGTTATAATCAAGAGAAAAAAAATGCATGAGTATGTAAAAAGTGAAGAGGATGGGTAGTTAGATTAGTACTTAATTGTATAGGTCATTACATAGGTTAGGTGGGAAGGTCTAGACTAATCAAAGATTCAAATTCTAGTCCACTTAACCATACATGATCCTACCATGACCCTAGCCCCATTACAACCTTTGAGAAAGACCTCATGATATTTGTATGCATGCAGTAAATGATTGTTGATTGTTAGATGAAGAACAAACTTTGAAAAATATGATTATGAGAGAATTGAGTGAATTAACCCCTAAACACTTGAGTGAATAGAGCGGATACACATCTGGTGAGGGTTCGATTGCTCAATTACATGTATTCACCACTATCATCTATGTTCATGCACGTTTGTAAATCCTTATGATAACTTGATGAGTGGATAATTTATACGATTTTGGCATTGTTTTTACATAGTTTTTAGTATGATTTAGCTAGTTTTTAGAATATTTTTATTAGTTTTTAAATAAAATTCACATTTCTAGACTTTACTATGAGTTTGTGTGTTTTTCTGTGATTTCAGGTAATTTCTGGCTGAAATTGAGGGACTTGAGCAAAAAAATCAGATTCAGAGGTTGAAGAAGGACTGCAGATGCTGTTGGATTCTGACCTCCCTGCACTCAAAGTGGATTTTCTGGAGCTACAGAATTCTAAATGGCGCGCTCTCAATTGCGTTGGAAAGTAGACATCTGGGCTTTCCAGCAATATATAATAGTCCATACTTTGCCCGAGTTTAGACGACGCAAACTGGCGTTCAACGCCAGTTCCATGCTGCATTCTGGAGTTAAACGCCAGAAACAGGTTACAAACTGGCGTTCAACTCCAAAAGAAGCCTCTACACGTGTAAAGCTCAATGCTCAGCCCATACACACACCAAGTGAGCCCTAGAAGTAGATTTCTGCATCAATTACTCATTTCTGTAAACCCTAGTAACTAGTTTAGTATAAGTAGGACTTTTTACTATTGTATTTACATCTTCGGATCATCTTTGGATTATCTTTTGATCCTTTGATCATGTTTAGGGGGCTGGCCTCTCGGCCATGCCTGGACCTTGTTCTTATGTATTTTCAACGGTAGAGTTTCTACACACCATAGATTATGTAACACCCTAACTACCAAAGCTCACGCTTCCGGCTGCGTAACTCTGATAGCTCGGACATTACGACGACACTTATACTATTTAATACTAAAATATACAATTCATTTCACTTTGAAATCGAGTTTCAACTCTTTTCAGCCTTGGCTTTAAAGATCTCATTTCTCAAATCATCTCAGGCTCAT
>NC_029792.2:90526367-90526693 GCF_000816755.2 Arachis ipaensis | reverse complement strand
AAGAAATTCCATAACAGTTCACCCTTGAACACATTTAAGGAAGAAGCAAAAATATCTCAAAATACAATCATATATACGATTTCTAAATACTTTGATTGTCATAAGCATAAGGATGTAAAGGTAGGAGTGATTGCAAAGCAAACGTTACCAGGTAGGCTCAATGCAAAAGATAACATGGGTCAATCATGTGATAGAAGGGCAAGGCATCAAAGGCTATCAAACAGGATGGAGTTAAAACGACGTGTTCAACCTCCGCATACTAATCTCATATCAACCTCAAAGTTTCAACTTTCCAACTCCATCAAGCACTTTACAAACCCCAAATT
>NC_029792.2:90509073-90526177 GCF_000816755.2 Arachis ipaensis | reverse complement strand
CAAAAGCATAAATGTGGCTTTACTTCAATACAATTTCATGTTGAAGTAGATTATGTAGAGTTCCAAAAACAAAATGCACACAACTTTGACTAAGAGCTAAAATATTTCCTCAAATACTTTAGGAGGATAGTTAGGTGCACAATGTAACCAAAAGCAGTTCATAAAAACTCGGAAGTAATCAAATGCTTGTTCAAAATTCTCAAAATTTCGTATTCAAACAAGCGTGTATAACATTCATAACAAGTACGAAAGAGGAAGGTAAACTCTTTTTAGAAAAGAAACTCCGAAGTAAAAATTTGCTTACAATTTGGTAAAGGAAATAAGTGGTGCGTTACAAACAAACCGGTTTCCACTAAACAAAGAAGCTTTTCAAAACTTCATTTAAAATAGCGCATGACAACTTTAAATTAACTTCGTCAAAATTGAACAATGGTTTCAATCTAAATCAAGCAACTGAAAAATAAGTTCGATTTGGAACTTCTTCAAAGAGAATTCAATCTGCTTTATAAAATTCAAAACAAGATTCCAAAAGCGTTCTTAAAATCACCATTTCAAAAGAACATTCAAGAAGTTCAAGATGTACTAAAAATGAGTCAAGCCTCGCAAGAAAGGATCTTAAACCAAAATAGTTCAAACAAGATCCACTAGGCATGAGACATCAAATAAGCTTTCAATTGATCCAAAAGAATACAAAAGTCAGAAAAAGACAACTCAATCATTTGTAATTTCTTAATGATAAATCTTTGACTAAAAACTTTTGTAGAGATAATGGAAGAATAAACAATGCACTAACTTGAAACGAATCAAACTGACTCACGTAAGGATGAGATTCACAAGAGAGGACAAACCAAGATCAATGGTAATGTTCACAAGATGTAAAAGAATAGTTAAAAACAGAGTCACGTATGACATTCATAGAGGTGAAAAGCTTAAGAAGGAACCAGTCCGTTCATAAGAAGAAAGCCATGAGTCCAACATTTTCAAAAGAACAACAATGGCATAAACCATATAGCATGCTAAATCAAACTCAATTCAAAATAAGTTAAGTAGAGCTTATCAAACGAAACTCAACCGAGACAAAAGTGGTAAATCCTTTCTTTTCAAAATTTTGAAAAATATTCAAATACATAATCAAATGAAGATGTGCCTTGGAACTATAATAAAATTACTAGAAGGTCAAATTGTAATTTAAAGTAAATGCAGTTCCATAAACCAGTAAAAGTACGGTCGAGGTATTAGGAATAAATAGTTGTTAAACTGTATAAGAAATCTTCAAAGTTCCACATATAGATAAGTGTATATCTAGTCAACAGCAATTTTTATAAAAATCTCAAATTTAGCTGTAATGTTCAGCAATAAATCATTTATCAAAACCAAATCAATTAAAGCAACCGAGGCTGAATTTCAAGAGTATTCTATCTTCCACATCATCAAAATAATTGACTCAATTCAAACCAATACTCAATGGATTAAACTCATTTCAAATCTTTAAAGAATCAACTTCAAACATTACATTTCATAAGCCACACAACAATTCGGCCAAACCGACATCCATAGTCATTCGAGTCAATCAAATAATACATAAGGCAGATACAATCACCAAATACACAATATCTCACATCAGTACCCATATGTAATAATTCCAATAATAAACTATAGTTTTTGGAAAGCGCCCCTACCTCAAAACGCAAATCCATAACCCAAACGCGTCACAGGAATCTCCTCTCTTAAACCGGGATCACCAACAACCGCAACCTCGGCTCCAAGCTACTCCCGCGGTAACCATAGCAACACTAATCGCAGCATATAACAATCAGGAATGACCCCACGTTACCAAAACTCATATTCATTAACCAAACACAACCGAATACTAACGCGAGGCTTTTCGAAACATAAATTACTTACTGAGCTAGCGAAACGAAGCAGTCGCAAACTCCGAGCACGACACGCAAGCATCGATATAAACCCTGTGACAAATAACGCTACAACGCCTCAGCCGAAATTATCAGAACAACGACAAAAGGCTCCTCGAACCAAAACGCTTACCAAGACCGAGGGAGAAAGGCTGAACCGAAACAGCGACGATCTCCGAACCGGATCGGCGGCAGCCCGGCAGCAGCTCCGCCAATAATTCTCGAGTGACGGCGGCGGCCCGAATTTCTGATAATAGTAGCTGTACAACAACACAGTATCAACAATCTTCCCGGGATTTCAAAAGAACAGAAATCTCAATTAAAACCCTTACCGGCAGAATTCTCCGACGACGCAGCAGGGGCATTTTCCGGCGGCAGAAGCTAACTGGCGTAACCCCATGAGCAACGGCAGGGCTCCCAACTGCAGCTGGGCACGGCAGCAGGGACAGCTCCGCGACGGTCCGGCGGGCTCTCTTTCTCATTGCGACAACACCGGCGACGTTGGCGGCGTGCAGGCCGGCGCTGGGCGGCGTGACTCTTCCCCTCCCTTGCGGTCCTCTCCCTCGTCTCCGATCTCTTCTGCGCCAACCTCGTGTCTTCTCCCTCAGAGTCGTCCGTGGCTCGCCCCCAAACGGCGACAGGCAGATCGACAAGGAGGCCCGACGCGGTGAGGGCGACGCGACTGCACGCCGTGAGATGCGGCCCCCTTCCCTTCCGATTTCGATCTCCCTCTTCTTGGATCCCTTCGCTTGCTTTTCTTCGTTTCTTCTCAAGAGCAGTGGGTGTGTGTGTGTTCATCACAAGGCTGCGCAGCAAAGAGAATGAAGGAGAGGCTGTTGGCTGCGCAGCATGAAGAGAATGGTGGTGGCTGGGTTTGGGAGCTGAGTGGGGTTGAGTAAGAACCGGGTCGGGTAATGGGTTACCGGGTTAGGGTTTTCCTTATGTGAAAATTAGGGTTAAGGGCATTATGGTAATTTCACATAAAATTAGGAATAATATGGTAATTGAAATCCAATGTAAATCCAACACTTATTGTATATGGAAAAACACTATTTGTTCATCTACTTTTACAAATTATTTTCAACAAAATGCCCAAATCTAAAGATTAGAAATAATATAATTAATTTCTCTATTTTCCAAAATAGCAGTACTAATATTCAAAATATTAGTTACTTAGTCCAAAACATATAAAATCCTTATTATTTCATAACTATCAACTTTATACTTTGAATATAGAAAATAATCCAATAATTATAAAATTGGATAATAATCATAACTTATCTCAAATCCAATAAATCAAAACTTGCCATAATTATCTTTAATAAAATAATCTCTGAAATTAAGGCTATAAATAACTGTAGGATTTGAGACTTGATCATAATAAGACTTTTCAAAGATTCTGGGTCTTACAGATTAAGGTGTGGAGCTCTGCTGTTCCTCATGAATTAATGCAAAGTATTATTGTTTTTCTATTCAACTTAAGCTTATTCCTATTCTAAGATATTCATTCGCACCCAAGAACATGATGAATGTGATGATTATGTGACGCTCATCACCATTCTCACCTATGAACGTGTGCCTGACAACCACTTTCGTTCTACATGAAGATGAGATAGAATGAATATCTCTTAGATATCTAATACAGGAGACCGAGTCCGAGATATTAGAATCTTCGTGGTATAAGTTAGAACCCATGGACGGCCATTCCCGAGATCCGAAAAGTCTAAACCTTGTCTGTGGTATTCCGAGTAGGATCTGGGAAGGGATGGCTGTGACGAACTTCAAACTCGCGAGTGCTGGGCGTAGTGATAGACGCAAAAGGATAGTAAATCCTATTCCAGTATGATCGAGAACCGACAGATGATTAGCCATGTAGTGACAGCGCATTGGACCATTTTCACAGAGAGGACGGGATGTAGCCATTGACAATGGTGATGCCCAACATAAAGCTTGCCATGGAAGGGAGTAGGAATGATTGGATGAAGACAGCAGGAAAGCAGAGGTTCAGGAGGAACGAAAGCATCTCTATACACTTATCTGAAATTCTCACTAATAAATTACATAAGTATCTCTATCCTAGTTTATATTTTAATTATGTTTTAATTATCAATTCACCATAACCATTTGAATCCGCCTGACTGAGATTTACAAGGTGACCATAGCTTGCTTCAAGCTGACAATCTCCGTGGGATCGACCCTTACTCACGTAAGGTTTATTACTTGGACGACCCAGTGCACTTGCTGGTTAGTTGCGCGGAGTTGTGACAAAGTGTGATTCACGTTTGAGAGCACCAAGCCTTTGGCTCCATTGTTGATGATCGCAATTTCGTGCACCAAGTTTTTGGCGCCGTTGTCGGGGATTGTTCAAGTTTGGACAACTGACGGTTCATCTTGTTGCTCAGATTAGGTAATTTTATTTTAATTTTAAGCTTTTTATTTCTTATTTTCGAAAAATACAAAAAAAGTTTCTTCTTTTTTGTTTTTCCCAAAATAATTTTCGAAAAAACCAAAAAAATTCTTATAAAATCATAAAACCAAAAATAATTTTGTGTTTCTTGTTGGAGTCTTGTGTGAAATTTTAAGTTTGGTGTCAATTGCATCTTTTTAATTTTTCTCAAAATTTTCGAAAACTCATGCATTTGTTCTTCATGATCCTCAAGTTGTTCTTGATGAATTTCTTTGTTTGATCTTTAAATTTTTCTTGTTTGGTGTCTTTTCTTGTTTTTCATATGCATTTTCAATTTGTTAGTGTCGTTACATTAAAAATTTCTAAGTTTGGTGTCTTGCATGTTTTTCTTTTCTTAAAAAGTTTCAAAAATAAGTCTTGATGATTCATCTTGATCTTCAAAGTATTCTTGGTGTTCATCTTGACATTCATAGTGTTCTTGCATGCATCATTTGTTTTGATCCAAAATTTTCATGCATTAAGTCTTTTTGATGTTTTTCTCTTTCTTCATTAAAAATTCAAAAAATCAAAAAAATATCTTTCCCTTTTTCACTCATAAAATTCGAAGATTTGAGTTGACTTTTGCAAAAATTTTTAAAATCTATTTGTTTCTTATGAGTCAAATCAAATTTTCAATTTAAAAAAATTCTATCTTTTTCAAATCTTTTTCAAAAATCAAATCTTTTTCAAAAATCAAATCTTTTTCATTTTTCTTTCATAATTTTTGAAAATTTCAAATTGATTTTCAAAAATCTTTTTCTTATTTTTATTTCATATTTTCAAAATTTATGCTAACAATTAATGTGATTGATTCAAAAATTTTAAGTTTGTTACTTGCCTAGTAAGAAAGGTTCAATCTTTAAATTTAAAATCTTATTTTTTTGTTTCTTGTTAGTCAAGTAATCAACTTTAATTTTCAAAATCAAATCTTTTTAAATTTCTTTTTCAAATCTTTTTCAAATAAGTTTCAATCACATCTTTTTCAAAATTAATTTCAAAATCTTTTCTAACTTATTTTCTAACTTCTTATCTTTTCAAAATTGATTTTCCAATCTTTTTCAATTAATCTTATCTTTTTGTTTGATTCATATCTTTTTCAAAACTACCTAAGTAACTCTCCCTTTCTAATTTTTGAAAATCCCTTCCTTCTTTTTCAAAATTCTCTTTTTTTTAACTAATTGTTTTAATTTTTACTTTAATTTAATTTAATTTTTCTTTTTTGTATTTTCGAATTCTAACTTTAAATTTAATTTAAAAACAAAAATATTTTTCTTTTCTTTTCAATGATTTTCGAAAATTCTTCTCCCTCATCTCCTTCTAATTATTTATTTATTTACTGACACTCCTCTTCATCTAAGAATTTGAACCCACTCCTCTCCCCTGTGTTTGGATTCTTTTCTTTTCCTTCTTCTATTCTTATCTTCTACTCACATAAAGGAATCTCTATACTGTGACATAGAGGATTCCATATTTTCTTTTCTGTTTTCTTCTTTTTCATATGAGCAGGAACAAGGATAAGAACATTCTTGTTGAAGCTGATCCTGAACCTGAAAGGACTCTGAAGAGGAAGCTAAGGGAAGCCAAAGCACAACTCTCTGGAGAAAATTTGACAAAAATTTTCGAAAAAGAAAGAGACATGGACGAAAATAATAACAATGCAAGGAAGATGCTTGGTGACTTTACTGCACCAAATTCCAACTTACATGGAAGAAGCATCTCAATCCCTGCCATTGGAGCAAACAATTTTGAGCTTAAGCCTCAATTAGTTTCTCTGATGCAACAGAATTGCAAGTTTCATGGACTTCCATCAGAAGATTCTTTTCAGTTCTTAACTGAATTCTTGCAGATCTGTGATACTGTTAAGACCAATGGGGTTGATCCCGAGGTCTACAGGCTTATGCTTTTCCCATTTGCTGTAAGAGACAGAGCTAGAGTATGGTTGGACTCTCAACCTAAAGATAGCCTGAACTCTTGGGATAAGCTGGTCACGGCTTTCTTAGCCAGGTTTTTTTCTCCTCAAAAGCTTAGCAAGCTTAGAGTGGATGTTCAAACCTTCAAATAGAAAGAAGGTGAATCCCTCTATGAAGCTTGGGAGAGATACAAGGAACTGACCAAAAAGTGTCCTTCTGACATGCTTTCAAAATGGACCATCCTGGATATATTCTATGATGGTCTGTCTGAGCTATCAAAGATGTCACTGGACCATTCTGTAGATGGATCCATTCACCTAAAGAAAACGCCTTCAGAAGCTCAGGAACTCATTGACATGGTTGCAAAGAACCAGTTCATGTACACTTCTGAAAGGAATCTTGTGAGTAATGGGACGCCTCAGAGGAAGGGAGTTCTTGAAATTGATACTCTGAATGCCATATTGGCTCAGAACAAAATATTGACTCAGCAAGTCAATATGATTTCTCAAAGTCTGAATGGAATGCAAGCTGCATCCAACAGTACTCAAGAAGCATCTTCTATAGAAGAAGCTTATGATCCTGAGAACCCTGCAATAATAGAGGTGAATTACATGGGTGAACCTTATAGAAACACCTATAATCCCTCATGGAGAAATCATCCAAATTTCTCATGGAAGGATCAACAAAAGCCTCAACAAGGCTTTAATAATGGTAGAAGAAACAGGTTTAGCAATAGCAAGCCTTTTCCATCATCCACTCAGCAACAGACAGAGAATTCTGAGCAGAATCCGTCTAGCTTAGCAAATATAGTCTCTGATCTATCTAAGGCCACTTTAAGTTTCATGAATAAAACAAGGTCATCCATTAGAAATTTGGAGGCACAAGTGGGCCAGTTGAGTAAAAGAGTCCCTGAAACCCCTCCTAGTACTCTCCCAAGCAATACAGAAGAGAATCCAAAAAGAGAGTGCAAGGCCATTACCTTACTTGGTGTGGCCGAACTCAAAGAGAAGGAGGAAGACGTGAATCCTAGTGAGGAAGACCTCCTGGGACGCTCAGTGACCAATAAGGAGTTTTCCTTTGAGGAACCAAAGGAATCTGAGGCTCATCTAGAGACCATAGAGATTCCATTGAACCTCCTTCTGTCCTTCATGAGCTCTAATGAGTGAGACTTGGGAAGATGAACCTCCTTTGCTCACTAATGAACTGAATGCATTGGATAGGCAGAAATTACCTCAAAAGAAATAGGATCCTGGTAAATTCCTAATTCCCTGTAATATAGGCACCATGACCTTTGAGAAGGCTCTGTGTGACCTGGGGTCAGGCATTAACTTAATGCCACTCTCTGTAATGGAGAAACCTGGGATCTTTGAGGTGCAAGCTGCCAGAATCTCATTAGAGATGGCAGACAACTCAAGAAAACAGGCTTATGGACTAGTAGAGGACGTGCTAGTAAAGGTTGAAGGCCTTTACATCCCTGTTGATTTCATAATCCTAGACACTGGGAAGGATGAGGATGAATCCATCATCCTTGGAAGACCCTTCCTAGCCACAGCAAAAGCTGTGATTGATGTGGACAGAGGAGAGTTGATCCTTTAACTGAATGAGGACAACCTTGTGTTTAAAACTCAAGGATCTCTTTCTGTAACTATGGAGAGGAAGCATGAAAAGCTTCTCTCACTGCAAAGTCAACCAAAGCCCCCACAGTCAAACTCTAAGTTTGGTGTTGGGAGGCCACAACCAAACTCTAAGTTTGGTGTTGAACACCCACATTCAAACTCTATGTTTGGTGTTGGGAGGTTCCAACCTTGCTCTGATTATCTGTGAGGCTCCATGAAAGCTCACTGTCAAGCTATTAACATTAAAGAAGCGCTTGTTGGGAGGCAACCCAATGTTATTTAATCATATCTATTTTATTTTCTTTTTGTTATTTCATGTTTTATTAGGTTGATGATCTTGTGGAGTCACAAAAATTACTGAAAAATCAAAAACAGAATGAAAAACAGCATTAAAAATAGCACACCCTGGAGGAGGAGCATTCTGGCATTTAAACGCTAGAAACAAGCATCTGTCTGGCGTTTAACGCCAGAAACAAGCACCAAGCTGGCGTTTAACGGCAGAAACAAGCATCTACCTGGCGTTAAACGCCAGAAACAGGCTACATTTGGGCGTTTAACGCCAGAAACAAGTAGCAGTCTGGCGTTAAACGCCAGGATTGCACAACAAGGGCATTTTACACGCCTAATTGGAGCAGGGATGTTAAGTCCTTGGCCCCACTGGATCTGTGGACCCACAGGATCCCTACAGGATCTGTGGACCCCACAAGATCCCCACCTACCTTCTTCTCTCCTCTTCATACCTTTTCATAACTCTCTTCCCCAAATATCCTTCACCAATCACCTCGCTCACTCTTCCCCATCATCTCTTCACCACTCACATCCATCCCCTCTTCCCCAAAAACCCCACCTACCTTCAAATTCAAACTATTTTCCCTCCCAAACCCAACCCTAATGGTCGAACCCTAACCCTCCTCCCACTCCTATATAAACCCCTCATTCCTTCTTCATTTTCACACAACACAACCCTCTCTTCTTCCCCTTGGCCGAAACCACATTTCTCTCCCTCTCCTCCATTTCTCTTCTTCTTCTTCTTCTTCTTCTTTCTTTCTTCTTTTGCTCGGGGAGGAGCAAAAATTTTAAGTTTGGTGTGGTAAAAGCATTGCTTTTTATTTTTCCATAACCATTAATGGCACCTAAGGCCAGAGAAACCTCTAGAAAGAGGAAAGGGAAGGCAATTACTTCCACCTCTGAGTCATGGGAGATGGAGAGATTCATCTCAAAGGTCCATCAAGACCACTTCTATGAAGTTGTGGCCAAGAAGAAACTGATCCCTGAGGTTCCTTTCAAGCTCAAAAAGAATGAGTATCTGGAGATCCGACATGAGATCCGAAGAAGAGGTTGGGAAGTTCTCACCAACCCCATTCAACAAGTTGAGATCTTAATGGTTCAAGAGTTCTATGCAAATGCATGGATCACTAGGAACCATGATCAAAGTGTGAACCCGAATCCAAAGCATTGGCTTACCATGGTTCAGGGGAAATACTTAGATTTCAGTCAGGAAAATGTAAGGCTGGCATTCAACTTGCCAATGATGGAAGAGAACGCACGCCCCTACACTAGAAGGGTCAATTTTGATCAAAGGTTGGACCAAGTCCTCATGGACATATGTGTAGAAGGAGCTCAATGGAAAGTTGACTCAAGAGGCAAGCCGGTTCAATTGAGAAGACTGGACCTTAAACCTGTAGCTAGAGGATGGTTGGAGTTTATTCAACGCTCAATCATTCCTACTAGCAACCGGTCTGAAGTTACTATAGACTGGGCCATCATGATCCATAGTATCATGATTGGGGAGGAAGTGGAAGTTCATGAGATTATACCTCAAGAACTCTACAAGGTGGCTGACAAGTCCTTTACTTTGGCAAGGTTAGCCTTTCCTCACCTCATTTGCCACCTCTACAATTCGGTTGGAATTGACATAGAGGGAGACACCCTCATTAAAGAGGACAAGCCCATCACTAAGAAAAGGATGGAGCAAACAAGAGATCATGGACCTCAACAAGAGCATGAGGAAATTTCTCACCATGAAATCCCTGAGATACCTCAAGGGATGCACTTCCCTCTGCAAAACTATTGGGAGCAAATCAACACCTCCCTAGGAGAATTAAGTTCCAACATGAGACAACTAAGGATGGAACACCAAGAGCATTCCATCATCCTCCATGAGATTAGAGAAGATCAAAGAGCTATGAGGGAGGAGCAACAAAGACAAGGAAGAGACATAGAGGAGTTCAAGAGCACCATTGGTTCTTCAAGAAGAGGAAGATGCCACCCTCACTAAGGTGGACCCGTTCCTTAATCTCCTTGTTCTTATTTTTCTCTGTTTTTCGTTTACTATGCTTTATGTTTATTTATGTTTGTGTCTTTACTATATGATCATTAGTATTTAAGTGTCTATGCCTTAAAGTTATGAATCCATCACTTCTCTTAAATGAAAAATGTTTTAATTACAAAAGAACAAGAAGTGCATGGTTTCGAATTCATCCTTGAAACTAGTTTAATTATTTTGATGTGGTGACAATACTTTTTGTTTTCTGAATGAATGCTTGAACAATGCATATGTCTTTTGAAATTGTGGTTTATGAATGTTAAATATGTTGGCTCTTGAAAGAATGATGAAAAAGGAGAAATGTTATTGATAATCTGAAAAATCAAAAAATTGATTCTTGAAGCAAGAAAAAGCAGTGAATACAAAAGCTTGCAAAAAAAAGAGAAAAGAAAAATGGCGAAAAAAAAGAGAAGAAAGAAAAAGAGAAAGCAAGCAGAAAAAGCCAAAAGCTCTTTAAACCAAAAGGCAAGAGCAAAAAGCCAATAGCCTTTAAAACCAAAAGACAATGGTAAATAAAAAGGATCCAAGGCTTTGAGCATCAGTGGATAGGAGGGCCTAAAGGAATAAAATCCTGGCCTAAGCGGCTGAACCAAGCTGTCCCTAACCATGTGCTTGTGGCGTGAAGGTGTTAAGTGAAAACTTGAGACTGAGCGGTTAAAGTCAAGGTCCAAAGCAAAAAAAGAGTGTGCTTAAGAACCCTGTACACCTCTAAATGGGGACTTTAGCAAAGCTGAGTCACAATCTGAAAAGGTTCACCCAGTTATGTGTCTGTGGTATTTATGTATCCGGTGGTAATACTGGAAAACAAAGTGCTTAGGGCCACGACCAAGACTCATAAAGTAGCTGTGTTCAAGAATCAACATATTGAACTAGGAGAATCAATAACACTATCTAAATTCTAAGTTCCTATAGATGCAAATCATTATGAACTTCAATGGATAAAGTGAGATGCCAAAACTATTCAAGAGGCAAAAAGCTACAAGTCCCGCTCATCTGATTGGAGCTAAGTTTCATTGATATTTTGGAATTTATTGTATATTCTCTTCTTTTTATCCTATTTGATTTTCAGTTGCTTGGTGACAAGCAACAATTTAAGTTTGGTGTTGTGATGAGCGGATAATTTATACGCTTTTTGGCAATATTTTTACATAGTTTTTAGTATGATTTAGCTAGTTTTTAGTATATTTTTATTAGTTTTTAAATAAAATTCACATTTCTGGACTTTACTATGAGTTTGTATGTTTTTCTGTGATTTCAGGTAATTTCTGGCTGAAATTGAGGGACTTGAGCAAAAAAATCAGATTCAGAGGTTGAAGAAGGACTGCAGATGCTGTTGGATTCTGACCTCCCTACACTCAAAGTAGATTTTCTGGAGCTACAGAATTCCAAATGGCGCGCTCTCAATTGCGTTGGAAAGTAGACATCTAGGGCCTTTTAGCAATATATAATAGTCCATACTTTGCCCGAGTTTAGATGACGCAAACTGGCGTTCAACACCAGTTCCATGCTGCATTCTGGAGTTAAATGCCAGAAACAGGTTGCAAAGTGGAGTTAAACGCCAGAAACAGGTTACAAACTGGCGTTCAACTCCAAAAGAAGCCTCTACACATGTAAAGCTCAATGCTCAGCCCATGCACACACCAAGTGCGCCCCAGAAGTGGATTTCTGCATCAATTACTCATTTCTGTAAACCCTAGTAACTAGTTTAGTATAAGTAGGACTTTTTACTCTTGTATTTACATCTTCGAATCATCTTTGGATTATCTTTTGATCCTTTGATTATGTTTAGGGGGCTGGCCTCTCGGCCATGCCTGGACCTTGTTCTTATGTATTTTCAACGGTAGAGTTTCTACACACCATAGATTAAGGTGTGGAGCTCTGCTGTTCCTCATGAATTAATGCAAAGTACTATTGTTTTTCTATTCAATTCAAGCTTATTCCTATTCTAAGATATTCCATCGCACCCAAAAACATGATGAATGTGATGATTATGTGACGCTCATCACCATTCTCACCTATGAACGCGTGCCTGACAACCACTTTCGTTCTACATGAAGATGAGATAGAATGAATATCTCTTAGATATCTAATATAGGGGACCGAGTCCGAGATATTAGAATCTTCATGGTATAGGTTAGAACCCATGGACGGCCATTCCCAAGATCCGAAAAGTCTAAACCTTGTCTGTGGTATTCCGAGTAGGATCTGGGAAGGGATGGCTGTGACGAGCTTCAAACTCGCGAGTGCTGGGTGTAGCGACAGACGCAAAAGGATAGTAAATCCTATTCCAGTATGATCGAGAACCGACAGATGATTAGCCATGCAGTGACAGCGCATTGGACCATTTTCACAGAGAGGACGGGATGTAGCCATTGACAACGGTGATGCCCAACATAAAGCTTGCCATGGAAGGGAGTAGGAATGATTGGATGAAGACAGCAGGAAAGCAGAGGTTCAGAAGGAACGAAAGCATCTCTATACTCTTATCTGAAATTCTCACTAATGAATTACATAAGTATCTCTATCCTAGTTTATATTTTAATTATGTTTTAATTATCAATTCACCATAACCATTTGAATCCGCCTGACTGAGATTTACAAGGTGACCATAGCTTGCTTCAAGCCGACAATCTCCGTGGGATCGACCCTTACTCACATAAGGTTTATTACTTGGACGACCCAGTGCACTTGCTGGTTAGTTATGCGGAGTTGTGACAAAGTGTGATTCACGTTTGAGAGCACCAAGCCTTTGGTGCCATTGTTGATGATCGCAATTTCGTGCACCATAACTCCATGCAATTGTGGGTTGGGTTCGATTCCCATAGTTTGAGCCTTTGTGCTTACATGTATTCTCTTGGAATTTGATTTGTTTTGACTAAGTATTAGCATTCGTATAGTTAGTTGCATTCATTTAGATAGTTGCATTTAGATGATTTAGTTGCATTGAATAAATATCATACCCTTTGCTTCATCCTTGGTTAAGCATAAGGACATGCTTGGTTTAAGTGTGGGGAGGTTGATAAACCCCTTTGTAGGGTTTATCCTGTGTTGAATTTAGAGCATTTTGATAACCTTTTCTCACATTTATTCAATGAAATAGCATGATTTTGTGATTGTCTCCGTAATTGTGCTTAGATGTGAAAATATGCTTTTTAGACCTTTAATTTGATCATTCTGATTCACCTTTGATTTCTACTAGATGTCTTGATGTGTTTGCTAGTGATTTCAGGTTGAAAAGGGCTAGGAAGGGATCAAAGGAGTGAAAGGAAAGCATACAAAGTAGAGAAATCATGAAAAGCCAAAGATTTGAAAAAGCCAATGGGCGCGCGCGCGCACTATGCGCATTCGCGCGGATTGGGAAATGCCCCAGGGGCGCGTACGCGTGCTGTGCACGTACGCGTCGAAGGCCGCACGTGATTCCTTTAGTCAAACACGTGACTGGTGATTTTGGAGGGTTTCCAACCCCATTTGGAGCTGAGTTTTTCACGGAAAAGGCTAAAAAGACCAAGGAATGAAGGGGAAGGCATATCATAGACACATACACATTAGGTTAGTTTTAGTTTTAATTTTAGAGAGAGAAGCTCTCATTTTTCTCTAGGATTAGGGTTAGGATTAGGTTTAGTTTTTAGATCTAGCTTTTAATTCATGTCCTCTTCTACTTCTTCTTCTTAATTCTTTGTTGTGACATTTATCATTCTTCTATTGTTTGTTATATTTTCTTCTACTTTGTTTGTAGATCTACTTTTATTCATTCTATTCTCTTTTAATGCAATTTAAGGTAATTCATGATAGTTGTGTTTCTTTTGATTGTTGTTATTAATTCTTTGCAATAATTGTTGTTAGATTTCCTTGATGATGCCAATTTACTATGCTTTTCTTTTGTGCCTCCCAAGTGTTTGATGAAATGCTTGGTTGGATTTTGGTATAGATTTTTATCCCTCTTGGCCTAGGTGGAGTAATTAGTGACGCTTGAGTTATCTAATTCCTTTGTTGATCGATAATTAGAAGTTGCTAATTGATTTGGATACCACTAATGCTAGTCTTTCCCTTGGGAGTTGGCTAGGACTTATGGAATCAATGAATAATTTGTGGTCACAATTGAGGAGGATAACTAGGATAGGACTTCTAGTTCTCATATCTTGCCAAGAGCCTTTTTAGTTGTTAGTTTATTTTCTTTGCCATTTATATTTCTTGTCTAAAATCTCAAAAAAAAAAAAACCCCAAACATACCTCATAACCAATAACAAGGACACTTTATTGCAATTCCTAGGGAGAACGACCCGGGGTTCAATACTTCGGTTTATAGATTATTAGGGATTTGTTACTTGTGACAAACAAATTTTTGTATGAAAGGATTAGTGTTGGTTTAGAAACTATATTGCAACGAGCTTTCATTTGTGAAATTCTAAATTACACAAAAGTCCCTCTCATCAACGACATGCAACGTCAAAACTGAAACCTACGTTACCAAACCTCAAAGTCTTTAACCAAACATAACCGAACACTAATGCAGGGGTTTTCAAAATATAAATACATACTGAAATGATAAAACGAAGCAGCGGCGGTCCTTAAACCGGTTCGGCGGTAGCTCTGGCAGCCACCTCAAGTAGCAGCAGCTACTGGACTCCGGCAACGGCAACTGAAATTAACATGCAACGACAATAAAGCTTCCGAAATCTCAAAAGAAACGTAGGCCAAACCCAAAACCCTTACCGGAAGTGCGTTCTCCGGTGGCAGAGGCAGCTTCGTCCCCTCTCATCCACAATCAGCCTCGATGGAGATGGAAGTTGGCAGCGACGGTGGAGGTTCCGACGAAGGCGACGCTGGCGACTGGGTGCGGCGGTTGGACCTCAGCTCAGCATCAGATGCTTCTCTCTCTCTTTCACGCATCCTTCTCCCGTGACAGAACAATGGCGGCAACGGTGTGGAGCACGGCGCGGCGGTGCTGACGAAGCGTGGTGCAGTGGCGGCACAGCTTCTCTGCTCCTTCAACCCCGCGCTCTTTCTCTCAGATCTCCCTCTTGGCAGCACAGCGGCGGCGACGATGGCAGTGATGCTTGCTGGCGCTCCCCCTCTCTTCCTCCTTCTCCCTTTCCCGCGGCTCCCCTCTCCTTCCTTCCCTTTCTTTCTTTTCTTTTATTCTTTCTTCCCTCTCAAAAACTCATGTCTGTGTATGTGTTGGTGAGGAGAAGGGTAAATGAGTGAGTGCCACGTGTGTGTTTTGTGTGTGTGTGTGTGTCTGTGTGGGGTGTAGGGGTGAGTGGGTTAGGGTTTAGGTTAGTGAAGGTAAATTAGGATTTGTATTGTATAATAAAATTAGGAATTTTTGGGTTTAAGATAGGGTAGTAGTTTGTAATAAAAATAAAAGTATATAGTAAAAATCTAAATTCAAATTAAATATATAATAATTATCTTTAAAGTACCATTTTATTATCAATTTGAAATCTATTTTCAAATAAATACTAATTAAATGAAAATTGATGATAATTAGATTAATTCTCCAATTTTCGTCCTAAAAAATTAACTTAATACACAAAATACTAAAATAGTTTTGAATACTTTACTTTTGCATACTTTAGAAAAGCAGGGTCTTGGCATATATGTGTATATAATTTCCCAAATACCGGAAATCTCGTAAAACTTAGGTGTAAGGGAAAAGTGTGGTCTGAAATAAAAATCACAAAATGGTTTAAAATAAAGATATCACATGGGGCTACTATTTTACCAAAACTTGAAGTACAAGAAGGTGCAAGTGTTCTAGTTAGGTGTGTGCAAAAATAAAGGGGTATCTAGATGGCAAAAGTTTGAAAACAGGCCGACGTAAACAAACAGGATAACGTCTGCGGACAGGCCTCGTACCAACTTTAGATCTTCAACATCCCAACTCCATTAGTCACTTCAGAACTCCATGACCTGTCACAAGCCTAACATCTGCAGACTTTCACGAAGAACAAACTACCATACTCTTTACAACATTGCACACTTACCGATCCACCTTTTCACGTTCACGAATAGCATTGTAACATTTCATTTGCTACGCTTTAAGGGTCATACGTGACTCTAAAGCAATCCTCGAGATTATTCAGAAGGATACAAGACCTTGGAAAAGGACAAGTGATAGGGACAAAATCCGCAAGAGTTTGAAAAGATTGTTGAGATCGCAAGTAATCAAGGATGCACAAGGATTGAAGAGTGTGTCAGAAAGAAAAATTATTCTGGCAATCTCAAGAATGATTCCTGAATCAACAAAACCCGATAGGAATAACAAAAGGAACAGTAGTGCTGTAGTTTGAAACAAAATCAAGTCGAGTCAAGGAATATGAGGTTTACAGAAAAAGAATGTTTAAGACCAAAGACAAAGCTCATAAGACTCGAGTAGAATTAATAATACTTTCGAATGAATTATTCATAAAGAATGGAAACTTGTTCAAAAACCATTTCACATTTTCAAAGAAAAGGTGCGCAATAAACATTTTGTAAAAGAATAACAAGCATGTAAATGTGGCATTACTCTAATACAATTTTATGTTGAAATAGATTATGTAGAGTTTTAAAACAAATGAACACGAGTTTGGCTAAAAGCGAATTATTTTCTCAAATATTTAGAAAGGTAGTTAGGTGCACAGCTTGACCAAAAGTATGTGTAAAACTGGGAAGGAAATTAAAGGTTTTTTAAAAAATTTCTCAAAGTTCATATTCAATTAAACGTGTATGAAAGTTATACCAAAGATAGAAGTCAAACTCTATTTAGAAAAGAGAAATCCGAGGTAAAAATTTTCGTAAACACACTTTTATCAAAAATAGGGTTCCGCGTATGCGAACACCCTTCTGCGTACGCATGGGCGTTAAAATACCCATCTCGCGTACACATGCCACCTACGCGTACGCGTGCA
>NC_029792.2:90473765-90508874 GCF_000816755.2 Arachis ipaensis | reverse complement strand
AGTGCCTGCAAATTTTCATCTTTGCATACGCGTGCCAAAGCCGCGTATGCACGGTAAGGTCTTTAGAACTTCACATGAAGAAGTGTGTGCTAAGTCAAAACAACCTTATCAAAATTTAGTAAATGATTTTCAATTACCATCAAGCAAGAAAATTTAATTTGAAACTCCTTTAAAGAGAATTCAAAACTTCTTTAAAAATAGTTCAAAAGAAAACTCCGAAAGTATACTTGAAATTACTACCTTCACAAGAATATTAAAGAGATTAAGATGCACTTAAAAGGGAAATCACCCATACGAGAAATGGTCTTTAAATCAAGGGAATTCAAATAAAAATTCACTAGGCTTGGAATATCAAACAAGTTTTCGATTGATCCCAAGGAATACAAGACTCGTAAGGAAAGACAAAACAATTCATAGTAAATTTTCAAAAAATAATCTTTGACTAAAGAACTTTGATAAAAACAATAAGAGGACAAAAGGTGCACTAGGTTGAGATAAATCAAAGCTGACTCAGATGAGTATGAGATCCATAAGAGAAGGAAAACTAAGGTTAATGGTGACGTTCACAAAAGTAAAAAAGTAATTAAAAACAAAATCAAGTATGACATCTATAGAAATGAAAAGCTTGAAAAGGAATTGGTCTGTTCTAAAAAGGAAGGACACGAGTCCAATATTTTGAAAAAAAAGAACAATTGCATAAACCATGTATTATGCTAAACCAAATTCAACTGAAAAGAGGCAAAAATCTTTCTTGTGAAAAATATCTAAATACATAATTAAATAAAGATATTCGTAAAAACTACAATATGGTTGCTAGAAAATCAAGTTGTATTTTGTTTTATTTTTTTTAAATAAGTATATTTTCATAAATTGGTAGAAGAACTAGCGAGATATTGGGAGTAAATAGTTTTTAGCTGCATAAAGAATTTTCAAAGTTTTATATAGAGAAAGTTATATTGTAACACCCTAACTACCAAAGCTTACGCTTCCGGCTGCGCAACTCTGATAGTTCGGACATTACGACGACTCTTATACTATTTAATACTAAAATATGAGTCTGTTTAAAACTTTAAACTGCAATACCGCTCCGAAAAATACTTTTGTTCGAAAACGTGCATCCATAGATACCATACAACTTACAAAAACTCATAAAGAGTACATCCATATATATACTTATATATATAAATAATATTACAAGTATTAACCAATACAATTCCTATTCCTCTTACAAAATATATCAAGATAAAGGCGAGGGAACAATATATAATAACTAAAGGAATACAGAGAATCTCAACAATAACTAAATAAACTCTTCGTGACTTCTGCGTCCATATCCTGAAAGGGAAAAAATGTAGGGGGGGGTGAGAACATCATCCTCGAAAGGGTTCTCAGTAGAGGGTTTTTGGGAATTACTGTAATAGGATACGTGAAGATAAACCGTACCAGTGATTAATAACCGTCTTATGCCTCTTTTCAAAAAAATGGTTTACATTAAAAGTAAGGTCAGAAATGTTTTCTAAAAGAGGAACCGTTTATTTCTCAAAAACTCAAAAGCCTTTCAAAAAGGTTTATCTATGCTGAACCAAAATAGCCTTTCATATTTTTCCAAACCAGAAACACAAAACCCAAACCAACCATCGGTCCACCTCATCTCAACCACGGCCCTAGGCCCAAACACTCCAACCAACAACCAATCACCATAGTCCAATAGAGTCTCAGTCGCAAACACAAATAGAAAGATTCAATCACAAACAAACAGTTATTGCTAGTAGAGCAATTAGCAGTTAATCACAAGTAGTCACAAAGGCAAACCAGTACAATATGCACACCCAAACAATGTCACATAGATGCATATGATGCATGCCTGTCCTAGTGGCTGATGATATCATCTGTCGGTTATATAGCCAACCCGACAATTCCTTGTAGCTAACCATTGGACTGTCCTTCTGTCGTGTATCCCCAACTCGAGTTATTCTCGATCATCATCATGATCATAATCATAATCCATATCCAAGACCCTCACTGGTGTATATTCACGGGGGCGAGCTCATCCGGGGCTTTCACAGTGCCCGGCCACCCTTACGACATAGGGTCGACAGAGTATCAAGTCTCAACCTGGAGCACGTGGTGGCTAGCCACTGCTACTACCCAGGGAAACTCGTATCTCAGATAGTAGAAGTGCAACATTCACAATTATCAATATCTCAGCATATATGCATTCATTCTCAGCCATGGATCAACATCCATCTCAGCCATCCGGCTTAAATTCACAATTCATAGTTAGCCATACGGCTCATGACTCATTCGGCAATCAACCATAATTCAATATCATACACAGCCATTTCGGCTCATAACAAAATAGCACCTCCACCATTCAACATTATCAAATTCATGAAATCGGTATTTAAGCCATAAATCACTTTTTCTCAATTCATTTCACTTTTCAAATTTCAACTCTTTTTAGCCTTGGCTTTAAAGATCTCATTTCTCAAATCATCTCAGGCTCATACGCCACTTTTACTCAAAGTAAGTTCCCCTTTTTAAACAAAGCCACCATCGGCATTCTCTTTCCAAAACTTCCAAAAACATGGCAGGTTAATGATTTCTTTGAAGTATTCAAAATCACCCATTGAACAATGGGATTTTATAACAAAAGTTCCTCGGCAGAGTCCCAAGTCTTTAGGGGAGATTAAGTTAACTCATTTCCTCAAATTCACTTAAAATCATTAAGACCTTGGCTTCCTGATTTGAGTAACAAAATAGGATCTAAGCCAAACCGAGTCATGTAATCAATTAATCTTTTCAAAGCCATTTCCTTTACTTAAACAAAAACCAACTTCAACCCCATGAGAAATTCTAAAGCGTTTCAAACTGCTCAGAAATTGTTTTAACCTTGCAAAAATGCAGAACTCAAGGAGTATTTAAAACTTTTCCCAAAACATTTTAGAATGAAACTTGTCAATAGACGTTCAGACTCTTTCAAAGTCATTGAAACTTCTCTAATTGAAACTCTCAAGCCAAATTCAAAGGCATAAACCCTTTTCACATTTAAAACAGCCTTAAAGCATAAGTTTTATCTAAATAACCTGTTCACAAGGAAAATATAATACTTTTCTTAAGAAACAAGACTAAATCACGATTTCCTTTTTAATAATTCATTTTAAGAGCATAAGTCATTCCTTTCTTGATAATTCAGATAAAATAGTAGAAGCCGTTAACTCATAAGTTTCCGAATAACGTTTCAGTAAAGTCCCAGATTCTACCGGAATTTCGGCAGCACCTCCCCTAAAACTTGGACTTTGCCACCCTGTTCGGGTCCCAACTAAACCGTTCCACAATCCTTTTCAACTGTCCAGATCCAAAAATCATTTCAAAAGCAAGCTAAATCTAACAGTCACCTCATTTTCATTTTTCAAGGAAACAGTTTGAAAATCAATTTATTATCAGCCAATAAAACTCATTTCCAAGCCTTTAAAGAAACAGTTCAACAACAATCATTTATTAAAACCAGATCATATAAAGTAGGATATTCTATTTTTCAAGAGTATATTCTATTTTTCACATTATCAAGAAAATCAACTTAACTCAAATCAATTTCCAACAGATTAAACTCGATTTCAAAGCTTTAAAAGAATCAACTTCAAAAGCATTTCATTTCACAAAGCCACACAACAGTCCAGTCAAACAAACACCCATAATCATACAAAACAACCAAACAATGCATAGGACTGATATAATCACCAAATACACATCCTCACATCTGTACCCATATGTAATAATTCCAATATACAAAATATAGTTTTTGGAAAGCGCCCCTACCTCAAAACGCAAAACCATAGCCCAAACGCCTCACCGCATCCTTTCCGCCTCAACCCGAAATCAACAATCAAAATCCCAGCTCCGCGTGTTTCTCTCAATGGTAGAAACAACCTCAACGCCACAAGTAAACTCAGATTCTAACTCCTAGAACCATCAACAACGTAAAAACTTTATTACACGGGATAGAACACCAACGCAGGGCTTTCGAAATAGAAATACTTACTGAAACGAAGAAGGGACGGCTGAGCCGAACAGCGGCGGTCTCCGAACCGGTTTGGCGGCAGCATTAATCGTGACCCGCAACAACCGGAGCTTGACCCTATGTTACAAAGCCTCAGAATCTCTGGCCAAACATAGCAGCATATTGATTTTCAAGAGCTCCGAAAATGAAAATGCTTACCGTGAGAAAGGATTAAGGACTAAATCAAACTACAGAAGTTCCGGTGATGGTTCCGGCGACCACAATAGCTTCTCCGGCAGTCATACACGACAGGAGACAACCTCTGCAACAGCTGGTTAGGCGGCGGCAGCATCCGACGGCCATAGAAGCTCCGGCGGTGTCGCGGGTTGTTTCCCCACTGCGAGCTCTCTGTCTCTCTCTCTCGCCCTCTGTTCCGCTGACTGCGGCAATGGCTTCACAGACGAGACCAGGCATGCGGTTTTAGGCCCTCAGCCCCTCCTCACTCGCGTACCCTCTCTCTCCGTGTCTCAGTGTCGACGGCGACTCACGTTGGACCAGCGGCGACGACGATAGCGCGGGCAGTCGCGGTGGCACGAAGAAGCTAGCTCCATGGTGCTGCAACTCGGGGATGGTGACTCGTGAGGGTGACATCGACGGCTCCTGTGGTGGTTGTGACCTTCTTCCCCTCGGCGGCATCAAGCGGCAACGGCAAACCCCAGTGCCACCGGCGCAGATCTTTGCCTCATTCTCGGATCTCACTCCTCTCGTCCCTGCGCAACGCGACGGTGCGGCAGCAGTGACGCCCGCTGGCACCATCCTCCCCCTCTCCTCTCCTCCCCGTTTCTCTTCTCCCACCTTCTGCTTCTCTTTTCTTTCTTTCATGGAAAAGAAACACTACTGCTGAGTTAGGGTAAATGGGATTTCGGGTGCAGCTGGGTGTTGGGGAAAAGGGAACCGGGTCGGGTAACGGGTCGCTGTGTTAGAGTTGCAGTATTTTGAAAATTAGGGTTAGGGGTAATTTGATAATTTCACATAAAATTGGGAATGATATAATAATTGAAACCCAAATTAAATTCAACACTAATTGTATATAGAAAATACTATTTGCTCATCAATTTTACAAATTATTTTCAATAAAATATCCAATTCAAATATTTAGGAATAATATAATTAAATCCTTTATTTTTCAAAGTAGCAGTATTAATATTTAAAATATTAATTATTTAATCCAAACCATATAGAAATCCTTATTATTTCACAACTACCAACTTTATAATTTGAATATAGAAAATAATCCAATAATTGTAAAATTGGATAATAATCTCAATTTATTTCAAATTCAATTAATCAAGACTTGCTCTAATTTTCTTTAATAAAGAAATTTCTGAAATTGAGATTATAAATAACTATATGATTTTGAGACTTGATCATAATAAGACTTTTTAAAAGTTCTGGGTCTTACATTCTACCCACCTTACAAAAATTTTCGCTCGCAAAAATTAAGGTAATACATAAGATCTTACATAGTCTTAGGACTCTCAAATACTCTTAGAAAAGTAAGAAGTCTTAGCATATATGTATAAATGTTCAAATACCGAATAACCATAAGATTTAAATATAGGGATAAGTATGTTGTAAAGCAGAAGATACCAGGTAAGCTTGATGCACAAGGTCATATGATCTCAAGGCTTTACAGAAACTTGAGGTGACAAAATAGGTTGCAAATCAAGATAGGTGTTCACAAAGCAACGTGGTAATTAATGTGGTAAAAGGTTGCAAAGCATGTTGGTATTTAAACAGCGGCATAATGTTCGCTGACAAATCTTGTTCCCACTTTAGAACTTCAACTTCCCAAATCCATAAATCACTTTACAACCTCATAGCCGATCATGAGCCTAACACCCGCAAGCTCGTTTGCAAGAAACGAAACACCTACAACTCATAACGTCATACACCTACCGCTTCAACTTCTATGTACACATATCACGTCTTAAAGAACTAACGCATTGTGTTACTACGTCTACAAGTCGCACGTGATATCAAAACAATTCTCGAGTGTACTCAGAAGGATATAAGATTTAGAAAGGAGAGTCAAATGTCAAGGATAGTACTCATAGATTTGAGAGAATGTATCCAATTCCAGATAAACAAGGATGCTCAAGCAAAGAAGTTTGCTAGAAATAAATCGATTGACAACTCCAAAGATAACCCTTGGATCATAGAAATTCAATAGGACCAATAAGCAGAAAATCAGCGCATTAGTCTGAAACAATTCCAAGCTGAGTCGAAGAAGTATGAAGTTTACAAAAAAGAATATCTCAGACCCAAGACAAAGCTCACAGAACTCAAGAGCATAATTAAAATACTTCCAAATACATTGTTCTTAAAAGAATCGAAAGCTTGCAAAAAAATCACTTCGCAGTCTGAAAGAGAAGTTAAACAACAAACATCCTTCAAGAGAGTAACAAAAGCATAAACGTGGCTTTGTTCTAATTCAATTTCATATTGAAGTAGATCATGTAGAGTTTTAAAAATAAAATACACACAAGTTTGGCTAATAGCTAAAATATTTTCTCAAATATTTTAGAAGGATAGTTAGGTGCACAACCTAACCAAAAGCTATCATAAAACTCGGAAGAAAAATCAAATGCTTGTTCAAAAATTCTCAAAGTCTATAGTCAAACAAGCGTATATAAAAATTATAGCAAGGACGAAAGAGGAAGTTAAACTCTTTTTAGAAAAGAAATTCCGAGGTAAAAATTTGCTTACAATTTGGTAAAGGAAATAAGTGGTGCGTTACAAACGAACCGGTTTCAACTAAACAAGGAAGCTTTTCAAAACTTCATTTAAAATAGCGCATGCCAACTTTAAATTAACTTCGTCAAAATTGAACAATGGTTTCAATCTCAATCAGGCAACAGAAAATAAATTCCATTTATAACTTCTTACAAGAGAATTCAAAACTTCTTTAAAAAGTTCAAAATAAGACTCCAAAAGTGTTCTTGAAATCACCATCTCAGAAGGACGTTCAAGAAGTTTAAGATGTACTAAAAAGAGGTCAAGCTATATAAGAAAGGATCTTAAATCAAAGTAGTTCAAACATGATCGACTAGGTATGAAACATCAAACAAGCTTTCAGTTGATCCAAAAGAATACAAAAGTCACAGAAAAAGACAACTCAATCATTAGTAATTTCTCAAGGATAAATCTTTGACTAAAAACTCTGGTAGAGACGATAAGAGAATAAACGATACACTATTTTGAAACGAATTAAACTGACTCACGTAAGGATGAGATTCACCAGAGAAGGAAAGCTGAGATTGATTGTAGTGCTCCCAAAAGGTAGATGTGTAACACCCTACCATACAGAGTCTTATGCTTAAGTCATAATCCAGAGATGGCAAGGTATTACGACCTCTAAAACAAAAATCTAGTACGTATAGTAGTGTGAATAAGGATTATGACTAGGAGCCTTTGTAGAAAAAGTGGTAAACAAAAATCGCAACTCGAAAGCGCAACACTCCGATCGATAATGCAACGAGCAAAGGACAAGTTAACGTGAGATTATATATATACAAAAGAGTATCAAAAACGGGAATATCAAAACTCAAATCTGGATGCGAAGATAACCGGTCCGAGCATAGCAATATATATATACATATAATAAAATAAGGAAACCCCAAAGGAAACCCAAAGGGACGCAAATACAGAACCCTATTCTCCAAAAATCTCCTATAAGAGGAGTCATCACAGTTTGTATTATTTAGTGGAGATAAAGGTATCTAAACAAGATATATAAACCGAGACGGAGTCTCGAGAACAAAGGATCTTCGCTAATCCAGAAGTCTCCAGTATGCCTCAGCGAGAAACCTCACGTCCTGCATCTGAAAACCACAAAATCCGCATGGGTGAGAACCAGAGGTCCCCAGCATGGTAACAACTTCCACATATATAATACATAATAATAGAGGAAAGCCGAAGGCAATCCTAGAACTTCCTCCAGATAATATCAAAGTTTATAAACAAACTAAACCGTAAGTGGCAATTGACTAAAGATCCTTCAGTCTAACTAATACTTCCCTTTCCAATTCCTTCAAACCTCCCAACCACCAGCAGGAGTATAATATAGCAAACACAGTTATATTAGACAAGAGATTTACAAATAGGAACAAATAAGACATTTAGACAATTAGCAAGTAATATGCAGTCAAATAGGCAATCTCAAACAATTCATATAGTATGCATATGATGAATGCCTGTTCCTAGTGGCTAATGATATCATCTGTCAGTTATAGAGCCAACCCGACAAGTCCTGGTAGCTAACCATTGGACTGTCCCTCTATCGCGCATCCCCAACTCGAGTTATACTCATCATAAACTTGATCATAATCATGATCCATATCCATCACCCTCACTGGTGAATATTTACGGGGGCGAGCTCATCCGGGCCTTTCACAGTGCCCGGCTACACTTACGACATAGGGTCAAAAGAGCTTCGAGTCTCAACCTGGAGCACGTGGTGGCTAGCCACTGCTTCCTCCCAGGGAAACCCTCATCTCCGATGGTGGAAGTGCAAATATTCACAATTCATTCAACAGCATATATGCATTTATACTTAGCCATAATCATGGTTCCGCCGTAACACGGCAATAATCTAGCCATCCGGCTCACGGTTAAATCCATAACCTGCCAATTCATTAACAAGCCACTTTGACTAATGAAACCTCTTTTACACGGCAACCGTTTGATACTAGTATCGTCAATTCTAACTGGAGCCGTTGGAAGCGTCAAATCTTCTCTTAACTGAACCGACTCAGGTTCTAATACATGGCTAGCATCAGGAGTGTACTTCCGAAGCTGTGACATGTGAAACACATCGTGCAGGTTCGAAAGATGAGGTGGTAAAGCCATCCGATATGCTACCGGTCCAATCCTCTCCAGGATCTGAAATGGACCAATGTATCGAGGATTCAACTTCTTCGCTTTAATCGCCCTACCTACTCCTGTGGTTGGAGTAACCTTCAGGAAAACATGATCTCCTTCTTCAAATTCCAAGGGCTTCCGCCTCTGATCGGCGTAACTCTTCTGGCGACTCTGCGCCGTCAGCATCCTATCTCGGATTTTCTTGACTTGTTCAGTGGTCTCAGCTATCATCTCCAGCCCCAACAAGCCTTTCTCTCCAGCTTCATACCAACATAGCGGAGATTGACATTTCCTCCCATACAATGCCTCATACGGAGCCATTCCGATGCTCGCATGGTAACTATTATTGTATGCAAACTCGACTAACGGCATATACCGATCCCAACTTACCAGTTGATCCAAAACACAAGCTCTCAACATATCCTCTAGTGTTTGGATCGTCCTCTCAGATTGACCATCTGTTTGAGGATGGTACGCTGTACTCAAGCTTAATCGGGTTCCAAAAGCTTTCTGAAATGCACCCCAGAACCTCGAAGTTAAACGAGGATCTCTATCAGAGATTATAGTAGCAGGTACACTATGGAGTCTCACAATCTCCTTTATGTATAACCGAGCTAGCTCCTCAAGGGTGTAAGTCATCCGAATGGGCAAAAAGTGAGCTGACTTTGTCAGGCAGTCCACAATCACCCAGATAGCATCAAAACCAGTCCTAGTCCTTGGCAATCCCGACACAAAGTCCATTGCAATACTTTCCCACTTCCATTGCGGAACCTCTAAAGGTTGCAACATCCCAAAAGGTCTTTGATGTTCAATCTTTACCTTTTGGCAAGTTAAGCACTTTGAAACATATTCTGCCACATCATTCTTCATACCTGGCCACCAAAACATCGCCTTTAAATCATGGTACATCTTAGTACTTCCCAGGTGAATGGAGAATCTACTTTTTGTGTGCCTCCTTTAAGATATCTTGCCTCAAAGTGCCAATATCTGGCACAATGATCCTACCCTTGAATCTCCATAACCCATCTTCTTCTTCCGACACTCTCCACTGTTTTCCTTGCTCGATAGCCGGTAACACCTTCCATAACGCTTCATCATTTTCATGAGCCTTTAGGAGCTCGGACTTAAAATCACTCGAGATTTCTAATCGGCTCAAACACAAGGTTCCAGATACTTCTCGAGCACCAATTTTTTAGACTCTCGAATCCCTTGAGCAACTTCTCCTCTTGAAGCATCATCCAAGCCGCATATAAGACTTCCGACTTAATGCATCCGCCACTACATTTGCCTTTCCCGGATGGTAATTCAACTCAAAGTCATAGTCCTTCAATAATTTCATCCACCTCCTTTGCCTCATATTAAGCTCTTTCTGATCAAAGAGATATTTCAAGCTCTTGTGATCGGAGAAGACTTGGAACTTAACCCCATAGAGATAATGCCTCCACACCTTCAAGGCAAACACGACCGCAGCGAGTTCCGTAGGGTAACTAACTTCATGAGGTCTCAACTGTCGTGAGGCATACGCCACCACATTATGATGCTGCATCAGCACGCATCCTAGACCCTTTAGTGAGGCATCACAGTACACCTCAAATGGTTCGTTCGGCTCAGGTAACACCAACACAGGTGCAGTGGTCAACTTTTTCTACAATGCCTGAAAGCTTTCCTCACACTCAGGAGTCCAAACAAACAGAGTGTCTTTGCGGGTTAATTTTGTCAACGGCAAGGCTAATTGCGAAAAGCCTTTGATGAACCTTCGGTAATAGCCAGCTAAACCCAGAAAACTCCTTATCTCAGTTACTGTGGTTGGTTGCCTCCAATCCATCACAGCTTCCGCCTTAGTTGGATCTATGGCTATTCCCTTTTTACTCACCACGTGACCCAAAAACTTTACCTCATCCTTCCAAAACTCACACTTAGACAGTTTCGCATAGAGTTTCTTCTCCTTTAGAATTTGCAACACGGTCCTCAAGTGTTCCGCATGCTCTTCTTCAGTCTTGGAGCGTTCGTGAACCCAAAGGATATTACAGTGTACTCGTAATGACCATAACGAGTCCTGAAAGCGGTCTTAGGGATATCCTCACCCCTCACCCTTATCTGGTGATAACCGGATCGCAAATTGATCTTGGAGAAAACCCCAGCTCCTTGTAACTGATCCATGAGATCATCAATCCTCGGCAATGGGTACTTATTCTTTATGGTGACCTTGTTCAGCTGCCTGTAATTCACACAGAGTCGCATACTTCCATATTTCTTCTTTACCAGTAACACTGGAGCACCCCATGGGGAAACACTTGGTCGGATAAAGTTCTTACCCAACAATTCCTCTAACTGAGACTTTAGCTCGGCCATCTCTAACGGTGACATTCTATAAGGAGCACTTGAGATTAGTCCCAACCCAGGCACCAATTCAATAATAAACTCGACCTCTCGGTTAGGTGGAAATTCCTCAATATCATCGGAAGACACTTCCGGAAACTCACACACTACCGGAATCTGATCCAACCTTTGGTCATCACTTGAAACACCCGCGGTTAACAATAGGATACCCTGACATTCGATTCCGGAACAGTTCACCATCATCGAATTCAAGTAATAATTATTCACCACAACCGGCCCTTCTGTATCTTCCGGCATAAAGTACATCGACTTTGTAGAACACTCAAGCAGGACATGGTTCTTAGATAACCAGTCTAATCCCAAGATAAGATCAAGACCGATCATCGGTAAGCAGATTAAATTATGGACAAAATCACGCTGCTTGAACCTAAACGAAACTTTCGGGCATCCTAGCCTAGTTACCATGGCTTCATGGGTAGCATTATATACTTTTAGGTCATAACCTAAGGTTACGATCTTCAATCCTAACTCATGGGCTTTCTCAAATGCAATGAATGAATGCGATGCTCCCGAATCAAATAAAGCATTTAAAGTTTGACCAGCCATTTTACAGTTACCTCGAATGAGTGTCTCGGATCCCTCTGCACCCCTAGCTGAGGTGGTGAACACCCGACCGGTCTGTTGTGCTTTCCCAGTACCTTGCTTCTGCTGCTCCGGACAACTTGCGGCTCTAAGTCCCGCCTTTCCACAATTGTAGCACAAACCCCATCCGGTCTTGCATGGTACTCCCGGATGGTGACTCCCACACCTAGTACAAGCTTGATCATTCTGAGGCTGCTTCCCAAACCTTTTCCCTTGGGAGTAGTTGTTGTTGGGCCTCCTAAAGGAACCGCCCCCTTGAAAGGCGGACCTCTAGGTGCAAAACTCTTCCCTCGGTTCTGTTGAAATGATCCTTTGTGACTTCCTTTCTCAGTGGCTGCCCTCTTCACACACTCTTCAGCAACTCTACACTTGTTCACCAACTCGGAGAAAGTCCTAATCTCCATTGGCCCCACCAAACTTAAAATATCGCTCCGGAGTCCTCCTTCGTACTTAACACACTTCCATTCCTCATATTCCACCGGAGTCCCTTAACACATATGAAAGAATCTGAACAGCTCCTCAAACTTGTCAGTATACTCAGATACGGACATAGTACCCTGCTTCAGCTGCAACAATTCAAGCTCCTTGGCCGTCCTGGCAGAAGTCGGAAAGTACTTCTTATAGACCTCCTCTTGGAAGACATCCCAGGTGATATAATCATCACCCTGCTGCAGGAGGCGTCGGATTCCTTGCCACCAATGCGACGCTTCCCCAGTGAGCAAATAGGTAGCGAACTCCACACGCTGCCCTTCAGGTACCACCTGCGCTTGCAGTGCTCGTTCCATGGCCTGAAACCATGTATCGGCCACAGTCGGGCTAGTGGTTCCCTTGAACTTAGGTGGATTAACGTTCAAAAAGTTTGCCAGTGTCATCGGGTCCTGAACTCCTCCTCCGTCATTACCATGGTTGTTCATCTGTTGACCAAGAGCCTCAGTAGTGGCTTGCATAGCAGCAGCAATGTTCTCCAACGCAGTCATAAAGTTCACCGGGTCATTAGGGTTAATCCCTGGTGCACGAGCATTTGTATGACCTCTCACACGGCCTCTACCGCATCCACGAGGCGCCATCTGGTTCCTATACACATCAAACATTCAATATTAAGTTGATCAGTTTCAATATCGGAAGTTTAGTGCTTCAAAGTCCCAAATGCATGCTCATGAACATTTATGCCAATTATATCAAGCAGATATACTAATAGCACATAACACACATACAGAGAATGCAAAGAAGCATAGTCAGTCCGTCCCTCAGGCTCTACAGGAACGAACTGTTCTGATACCATAATGTAACACCCTACCATACAGAGTCTTATGCTTAAGTCATAATCCAGAGATGGCAAGGTATTACGACCTCTAAAACAAAAATCTAGTACGTATAGTAGTGTGAATAAGGATTATAACTAGGAGCCTTTGTAGAAAAAGGGGTAAACAAAAATCGCAACTCGAAAGCGCAACACTCCGATCGATAACGCAACGAGCAAAGGACAAGTTAACGCGAGATTATATATATACAAAAGAGTATCAAAAACGGGAATATCAAAACTCAAATCCGGATGCGAAGATAACCGGTCCGAGCATAGCAATATATATATACATATAATAAAATAAGGAAACCCCAAAGGAAACCCAAAGGGACGCAAATACAGAACCCTATTCTCTAAAAATCTCCTATAAGAGGAGTCATCACAGTTTGTATTATTTAGTAGAGATAAAGGTATCTAAAAAAGATATATAAACCGAGACGGAGTCCCGAGAACAAAGGATCTTTGCTAATCCAGAAGTCTCCAGCATGCCTCAGCGAGAAACCTCACGTCCTGCATCTGAAAACTACAAAATCCACATGGGTGAGAACCAGAGGTCCCCAGCATGGTAACAGCTTCCACATATATAATACATAATAATAGAGGAAAGCCGAAGGCAATCCTAGAACTTCCTCCAGATAATATCAAAGCTTATAAACAAACTAAACCGTAAGTGGCAACTGACTAAAGATCCTTCAGTATAACTAATACTTCCCTTTCTAATTCCTTCAAACCTCCCAACCACCAGCAGGAGTATAATATAGCAAACACAGTTATATCAGACAAGAGATTTACAAATAGGAATAAATAAGGCATTTAGACAATTAGCAAGTAATATGCAGTCAAATAGGCAATCTCAAACAATTTATATAGTATGCATATGATGAATGCATGTCCCTAGTGGCTGATGATATCATCTGTCGATTATAGAGCCAATCCGACAAGTCCTGGTAGCTAACCATTGGACTGTCCCTCTATCACGCATCCCCAACTCGAGTTATACTCATCATAAACTTGATCATAATCATGATCCATATCCATCACCCTCACTGGTGAATATTTACGAGGGCAAGCTCATCCGGGCCTTTCACAGTGCCCGGCCACACTTACGACATAGGGTCAAAAGAGCTTCGAGTCTCAACCTGGAGCACGTGGTAGCTAGCCACTGCTTCCTCCCAGGGAAACCCTTATCTCCGATGGTGGAAGTGCAAACATTCACAATTCATTCAACAGCATATATGCATTTATACTTAGCCATAATCATGGCTCCGCCGTAACACGGCAATAATCTAGCCATCCGGCTCACGGTTAAATCCATAACCAGCCAATTCATTAACAATTACGGCCCTTCGGCCTATGGCACAACAAGCACTTCCACCGCCATCCTCCGCATCTCACATAATCATCTTTGATCCTCATTGATCATTCATTTTTCCCTTGCTTCACTCGCAAGTTACCACATTTACTAGCCCCTTGCCTCATTGCTAGGCATATTATAATGATTTAAGATATAAGTGGTGAGATCGGAGGCTTAGAAGTATGAAATTTGGCTTTTAAAACTCAAAAATCAACTTTGGGATGAAAACAGGGCCACGCGTACGCGCACTCCACGCACACGCGTGGATGGCCACAAAATCTCATCGACACGCAAGCATCATACGCGCGGACGCGCGGGTTGAAAAATAGCCAAACGACGCGCGAGCGTCAACCACGCGTACGCGTGGGTGCTCTTGCGCCCCAGGCACAAAACTGGCACAACTCTCGGGAAAATAGCTGGGCATTTGGTGCAGCGCATCGACGCGCCCGCGCACACCACGCACACGCGTGGATGGTGCTTTCTTGAAGAACAGCGTGTATGCGCCAAGTGCGCCTACACGCGGAGGGTCATTCTGCTAAAAAATTTTCTAAGTTAAAAGCTGCAGAATTTACAAATTCAACCCCCAATCTTCTGACGGATATAACTTTCTCATTTTAAATCGTTTTTCACCCGTTCTTCGAACGGCATAGACATCCCGGATCCAATTTCATTTCTAAATAGATTTGGTGCAAATCAGAGATCCGTAGTCCAAGTTATGTCCCGTCAAAGTATGCCCAAAAACCATGTTTTCATACAAAACCATAAAGTGCCATTTTCAAAACAGCCACTTTCAACTCTTTTCAAAATCAATCAAAACATGCCAATTTCATCCCTTTTCTTTGAAATCAATCAAAATGTACCAAAATCAACATCAAGCCATCCTCAACTCACACATTGACATTTTACCAATTTTCCCAAAATCACCATCCAACCCTTTTAACACTTCTCAATCAAATGGCTAAAGGACAAACACAATATCATGTCATACATCCTCCCTCATCCCAATTTCCAATAATACCATTTTCAATCAACCATCATTATACATAATCAACATCATACTCACCATCAACATGGTACCACCCACCAATTCAACCTTAATCATTCATCAAGCATATATCACAACATGCATTTTCTCATATATCACAAAAATCAAGGCATCAATATTCATAATCACATATATGATCACATCATATATCTCAACCATTTAACAACATCAACCATTCAATTCCTATCTTAGGGCCTCTAGCCTAAGTATTTCCTACCACATTACATATTAGATACGAGAAATCGAGACCATACCTTAGCCGATTTCCCAAGCTCAACCGGAGCACTTCCAAACCACTTGTCCACAAGCTCTCAAGGTCTCAACACCTCCAATAACAGATTTTATCACACAAAACCCTCTCCCAAGCTTTCCAAAATCACCAATCAAGCTCCAATATTCACATGCACATAACCTAAGCCACAATCATCATACCCATACACAATATCTCAATACCCAAACATCATAGAACAACAAATTATACTAGGATTGAGAATTTCACAACACCCAAGGTCCAAGGAGACAAGATTAACCTTCTCCTTCAAGAGAGTTGGGTCCTATAACATCAAAGAGTCCAAAATCTCAATATTTCATCCATGAAACTCAAAAACAAGGGCTGGAATTTCGAAGAGAAAAATTTGGCTTACTTTAAGATTGACTGTATGGGTTTTGTAGGGCTCTTCGCAGTGAACGCGTGGCCACAAACGGTGCGGCGATCGGAGCTCTAGATCAAAAGTTATGGTGGTTTGAAGATCAACCAAGGGAGAGAACTTGAGAGAGTGTTCTTCCCTTCCTCTCCACCATTTCAGCGTGTGTTTGTGTGTTGTGAGGAGAGAGAGTGTTGAAAACTAGGGTTTTGGTTTAGTTTAGTTGGGCCAAGGGCCCACTTTGGGTCCTGTTGGCCCGGTTTGGCCCGTTCGGTCCAATCTTGGTCTGATTTCTATAAAATTGGTATCGAAATTCTCGTCTCAATCTCCTCTATCACATTTAGCCATAAAAATAACATTTTTGGCTTTCTAGAATAAATTTTCATTTATGGGTTAATTAGCCGTTAATTAACCGGGTCTTACAAGATGTATAATTAAAAACAGAATCACGTATGACTTTCATAGAGATGAAAAGCTTAAGAAGGAACGAGTCCGTTCATAAGAAGAAAGCCATGAGTCCAATATTTTCAAAGGAACAACAATGGCATAAACAATGTAGTATGCTAAACCAAACTCAAATCAAAATAAATTAAGTGAAGTTTATCAAACGAAACTGAATCGGAATAAAAGCAAAAAAATCCTTTCTTCCCAGAATTCTGAAAAAAATGCCCAAATACATAATCAAATAAAGATGTGCATTGGAACTATAGTAAAATTTATAGAAAGTCAATTTGTATTTAAAGTAAATACAGTTCCGTAAACCAGTAAAATTACAGGTGAGGTATTAGAAATAAATAGTTGTTAAAATGTATAAGTAATCTTCAAAGTTTCATATATAGATAAGTATATATTTAATCAACAGCAATTTTATAAAAATCTCAAAAGTTGGCTATAATCGCTGTCAAATAAGAGAAAAACTGAATCAACAATTTATCTAAAAATGGACTCAGAATAAGGACTTAAAGAGCACAACGCATCAAGATAGTTCAAAAGTATATCAAAGAATATGTGAATTAAGAAGAACTCAAACAGAGGAAGATAGATGCAACAAGGATTCCAAACAAGCATATGCAATTAAGATCAAACAAGAGTGCATATGAATAAAGGAATAGAGTTGAAAAATCAAACTACTTTTCAAAAGGATTAGCAAGCAAGAACTTCAAGTTAGGATATGAAAGAACAGGTCGACTTGAACAGAATTCAAGACACGCAATTGAATAGCCTCAAGAAATAGTTTCTGACGTTCCCAAAACCCGCAATTCGCTTTAGTCAAAACTCGTATATCATCTATGATAACCCATTAGTACTCTCATATACATAATTCACTAGTATTAAGCCAGCCAAACTTAATACCAAGAATTATGCAATGCAAGACTAACAGCGTTAATCAATAGACCGTCATGTGTATAAAGCTCATTCTTGTTGTCTGACAAGACCTATTACATGACAAACACTCAGAGTATGCAACTGAAGCATAGTCAGTCCATTCCTCAGGCTCTACCGGAAAGACCGCTCTGATACCATAATGTAACACCCTAACTACCAAAGCTCACACTTCCGGCCGCGCAACTCTGATAGTTCGGACATTATGACGACTCTTATACTATTTAACACTAAAATATGAGCCTGTTTAAAACTTTAAACCGCAATACCACTCCCAAAAATACTTTTGTTAAAAAACGTGCATCCATAGATACCATAAAACTTACAAAAACTCATAAATAGTACATCCATATATATACTTATATATATAAATAATATTACAAGCATTAACCAAAACAATTCCTATCCCTCTTACAGAATATATCAAGATAAAGGCGAGGGAAAAATATATAATAACTAAAGCAATACAGAGCATCTCAACAATAACTAAATAAACTCTTCGTGACTTCTGCGTCCATATCCTGAAAGGGGAAAAATGTAGGGGGGATGAGAACATCATCCTCGAAAGGGTTCTCAGTAGGGGGTTTTTGGGAATTACTGTAATAGGATACGTAAAGATAAACCGTACCAGTGATTAATAACCGTCTTATGCCTCTTTTCAAAAACAACGGTTTACATTAAAAGTAAGGTCAGAAATCTTTTCTGAAAGAGGAACCGTTCATTTCTTAAAAACTCAAAAGCCTTTCAAAAAGATTTATCTATGCTGAACCAAAATAGCCTTTCATATTTTTCCAAACCAGAAACACAAAACCGAAACCAACCATCGGTCCACCTCATCTCAACCACGGCCCTAGGCCCAAACACTCCAACCAATAACCAATCACCACAGTCCAACAGAGTCTCAGTCGCAAACACAAATAGGAAGATTCAAGCACAAACAAATAGTTATTGTAAGTAGAGCAATTAGTAGTTAATCACAAGTAGTCACAAAGGCAAACCAAGTACAATATGCACACCCAAACAATGTCACATAGATGAATATGATGCATGCCTGTCCTAGTGGTTGATGATATCATCTGTCAGTTATAGAGCCAACCCGACAAGTCCTGGTAGCTAACCATTGGACTGTCCCTCTGTCGTGCATCCCCAACTCGAGTTATTCTCGATCATCATCATGATCATAATCATAATCCATATCCAACACCCTCACTAGTGTATATTCACGGGGGCAAGCTCATCCGGGGCTTTCACAATGCCCGACCACCCTTACGACATAGGGTCAACAGAGTATCAAGTCTTGATGGGAAAATTTATGGAAAAACGAATTTCTAAACACCCAAAACTCACCGGCAAGTATACCGGGTCGCATCAAGTAATAAAACTCACGTGAGTGAGGTCGATCCCACGAGGATTGATGGATCAAGCAACTTTAGTGGGTGACTAGTTTAGTCAAGCTAACATTGAAGTGAATTGTGTGAAATTGTAACCAACAGAAAGTAAAGGACAATGAATTTAAAGTTGCAGAATGTAAATTGGCAAGTAACTTAAAGAGCAAGAAATGTAAATTGCAAGAATCTTAAATTGCAAGAAATGTCAATTGCATGAAATTAAAGGGGAGTGGGTGCTGAAAATTAAAGAAAGCAATAGATCAAGCAACTGGAAATTTAAATTACCGGAAGAATAAAGAAAATTGGATGCTGGGAATTAAAACAGAATTGAAATTGTGTAGTGCAGTGAATTAAGGAACGCTCAGATGCTCAGCTCAATTGCAAAATAAAATTGAAGATCTCAGGGAATCAAAGAGACTAGAAAACAAGTCTAGATCTCAAGCCCTTCCTTGATTCAACAGTAGATAATTGCAGAAGAAAATAGAGAAGAAAGCAGTAAAGACAATTTAGATCCAAATCACAATTCCTTCAAATTATGTAGCAAGTAAACAGAGAGAATTCTCAAGATGAGATTGAAATAGAATTTCTTCAATTCTCAATCCAAAATTTAAAACAAAATGAAAACTAAGAGAGAGCTCTCAAATCCTAGTGCTCCCTAGTGGAGCCAGCCTCCTCTCTAAGATGAAAATGATGCCTTATATAGGCTTTTTACAAAATGAAAATGAAAATAAAAAATGAAATTAAAGACAAATTACAATTAAATGAAATTTCTATTTTAACTATCTCTTGTGCCTTTGAGTGATGATAATGGGCTTTGCTTGCTTTGGATTTGGGTTGAAGATGGCCTCTGTTGATTGCTCTTGGTGTTGGAAAGAAACCCACTTGTGAACCGGACCATGAACCTTTAAAGCTTGAGTCAAAGTTTGAGGCAAACTTTGACTCAAACTTATTCACCAAACTCATCATGCAGATGGCCATTTTGCTGTCATCCACGTTTGAGCCAAAGTTTGAGGTCAAACTTTGAGCCAAACGTGGATACCTCTTGTTGCATATCAAGCCTTGGGGTGCTACTTTGTCCTCTTGTCAACGTTGCCAATTTTATCCCACTATATACTATTATATATGGTTAGAAAGCTCTGAATGTAAGCTTTCTAACCCAATTGGAATCACCTCAATTGGACATCTACAACTCAATTTATGCTCCTTTGAAGAGGACAGGGTCGCTGGCTTTGATGTGCAACGTTTGAGGTTAAGTTTGCCTCAAACGTGGTCGAAAACGCCAGTTATGGAGGCTCAAACGCATTGTCCACCCCATACTATTATATAGTTTTGGAAAGCCCTGAATGTCTACTTTCCAATGCCGTTGGAAGCGCATCATTTGGAGCTCTACAGCTCGAGTTATACTCCGTCGAAGGTGCAGAGGTCAGTTGGCCTCACTGCAGATTGCCACCATGTTCGTTTATGCACATTGCGGGGCAGTTTTCTCCCTCAATTTTAGTGTCCACCATGTGGTGCCATATATTCTTGGAAAGCTCTTAATTCCTACTTTCCATTAATTTTTGAATCACCTCATTTGGAGCTCTGTAGCTCAAGTTATTCTTGTTAGAAGTATACCCCTTCAGGCTGTTGTGGCGCCAACGTTTGCCTAAAAGCTTGAGGTCAAACGTTGGCGCAAGCTTTTGCTCTTCTCCAGGGTGTATTTGTTGTGGCACCAACGTTTGCCTAAAAGCTTGAGGTCAAACGTTGGCGCAAGCTTTTGCTCCATCCAGGGTGAACTCAACTCTTCCAAAAGTTTGAGCTAAAGTTTGAGGCAAGCTTTTGCTCAAGCTTTTTGTTCTCTCTTGCTCCTTGCCATTTCTTCTTTCTTCAACCTTCTTCAAAGCTCTTTTCACCTATCATCAATCAACTAAGCACATCAAAGCTATGCTCAAAATCATGATATTGTTATTCTTTCATAATATATAACAATTATAGCACAAAATCTCATGAAAATTCATTAATTTATCCATGGTTGATTGAATCAAAGGAAACATGAAATTCTACCCAATTGGCTTACTTATGGATCAAGAAAGTGCATAAAACCTAAAAAAACAAAGAAAAAGCATAGAAAAACATGACATGATGACATGTCATCACAACACCAAACTTAAACCTTGCTTGTCCCCAAGCAAGAAAAGAATCATGCAATAGAGATTGACAATCCAAGGTAAGAAGAATAGCAACTCAATGTTCATGGCAAGCTAGTTTTCTATGCATGCTACAATTACAAAAGAGATGTAAATGATTGATGCTTCTCTCTAGCTCAATTTATGAAATCTTTCTCTTATATTTCTTCCTTGAAACAAGCTTTTGATTTTCTTATTAGCTTCTCCTTTTGGGTGCTTTGCCCCATGAGTTAATAACAAAGCTACGACTTCTAAATGCTTTGTTTTCAAGTATTACCACTTGATACTTAAGCACCACAAGCATTTGATTAGAGGACTTCATTAAGCTCATTTTTCTTTTCTTTTCTTGACTCTCTAATCATTGATGCTCAGAGCCTTGAGTTTTGAGGGAGTGCTTTTGCACTTTGAGCCTAACCTTGACTTCTAAGTATTTTGTTTTCAAGCATTTGGCTTGATACATAAACACCACAAGTACTTAACAAATAAATTGCCATTGGTACTCAGAGCCTTCAGCTTTCTCATTCTTTTCCTTTTTCTTTTCTTGCTTTAATTGTATTTGCCTCTTCAAGGTTTTCATGATTTTCAAAAGATTTCACAAAATGTCCTAGATGAAAACTTCAATTAAATAAAACCCAATGCAATTAAGCAACAATCAAACATACTAGCTTTCCAATACTTTTATGCATATGCTAAAATCTTCTTTAATGCCTTGTTTGTTTATGATCATGATACTTTATTGCTTTTGAATTCATAAAACTCAAGTTGGTAATCATAATGGCACAGCACCATGTTGCAATTTAGATATCAAACTATGCCTTTTCATACACACATGCACACAGAGAAGGTAAAGACAATCATACACTTTATAGTGCTTGAAACAAATGAGAGGAAAAGGAACTTTACAACCTTGTAGTTCATCTTCTCTATTATTGTCATTTTCCTCCCATTCTCCTCCTTCTCATACCAAACTCAGAATGCTTGCTCATCCTCAAGCAACTATTAGAACCGTGGCTATGGGGCTAAGATGGATCATGAATGTCTTACACAAGAAATGTTAGTAGTACATGTGTTTCAAGCAAGCAAAATTAAAGATAATAATCAAGGCACAAGAGACAGCGACATTTTGATTGCATAGATAAGAAGGTGTGCACAATACATTGCATAAAAGATAAGTGGCACACCAAACTTAGTGTGACACTTTCACTTGAAATTGATGCAAGTATCTAGTAGATATGGGAACCAAATTTTTGTTGCATAGCAACACCAAACTTAGAATGCAATCCTATGTCCATTTTATTTGAAATAAGACTAAATGAAACTGTTGTATGTTAAATACAATCACCAAGCCAAGAATCTTGTCATGAATAAAGCTCTCTTGGTGATGCATTAACAAACACAATTAATAAAAGAAAGCATAAAAAAATGTAAATGAATAAAGATGAAATTAAAATTTTAAACCAAAAGAAAAAAATAAAATTGCAGAGGCATTATGATTATGCAAACAAGTAGTGTTGCTTGAATAAATTGCATAGAAAAATAAGTGGCACACCAAACTTAGAATCTTAGTGTGACACTTCCATGTAAAAATTGATGCAATCATCCATGAAGATGAAAAACAGTTTGTTGCAGGGCAACACCAAACTTAGAATGTAACCAAATGACAATTTATTGAATTTAAACAAAGCAAAGAAAGAAAACAAAGCAGAGAAAAAATGTTACCTACGGTTGGGTTACCTCCCAACAAGTGCTCTCTAATTCAAGAGATGAAGGTTGAGAGTAATTTTGGTGACATGGATGTGTTGTGGTGAAGTTGTGTTGAGGGGTATGGAATGAGTTGTGTGGTTGATGGAATGACTTGTATGGATTTTGGAGGAAACTTTGTGTTGAGGCATAATCAAGTGATGAAGAACTTTCAAATGAGAAACTGGGACGTGAGGGTGGATGCTCTTCCATTCTTTGGTGATGCTTCCATCCACCATGAGGATAATGATATGAATCATTTTGTGGTGGTGGTTGGTATCCCATATGATTTTCTTGCTCATCTTGTGTCTCTGAAGCAAATCTCCATGAATTGGAGTGCTCAGAATGTGTATTCTCTTGGTGATATTCCCAGCCACCATTAGAGATTGGTGATGGTGGATAATATCCCATAAAATTTGTTTGATCATAAGATGAGTTGAACTCCATTTAAATTTTGTAAAACACAACAACCAAGGAAAATTGAAATTCATATCTCAGAGATGAATTTCTTAGTGAGGCAATAACTCAAACACCTTGGTTTCAACTTAGAACAGAGAACAAAAACAAAGAAAATGCTTGATCTAGACTTCTCACCCACTTAATCATTGTTGATCTAAATCAATCCCCGGCAACGGCGCCAAAAACTTGATGGCAAAATTTGTGGAAAAACGAATTTCCAAACACCCAAAACTCACCGGCAAGTATACCGGGTCGCATCAAGTAATAAAACTCACGTGAGTGAGGTCGATCCCACGAGGATTGATGGATCACGCAACTTTAGTGGGTGACTAGTTTAGTCAAGCTAACATTGAAGTGAATTGTGTGAAATTGTAACCAACAGAAAGTAAAGGACAATGAATTTAAAGTTGCAAAATGTAAATTGGCAAGTAACTTAAAGAGCAAGAAATGTAAATTGCAAGAATCTTAAATTGCAAGAAATGTCAAATGCATGAAATTAAAGGGGAGTGGGTGCTGAAAATTAAAGAAAGCAATAGATCAAGTAACTGGAAATTTAAATTTCCGGAAGAATAAAGAAAATTGGATGCTGGGAATTAAAACAGAATTGAAATTGTGTAGTACAGTGAATTAAGGAACGCTCAGATGCTCAGCTCAATTGCAAAATAAAATTGAAGATCTCAGGGAATCAAAGAGACTAGAAAACAAGTCTAGATCTCAAGCCCTTCCTTGATTCAACAGCAGATAATTGTAGAAGAAAATAGAGAAGAAAGCAGTAAAGACAATTTAGATCCAAATCACAATTCCTTCAAATTATGCAGCAAGTAAACAGAGAGAATTCTCAAGATGAGATTGAAACAGAATTTTTTCAATTCTCAATCCAAAATTTAAAACAAAATGAAAACTAAGAGAGAGCTCTCAAATCCTAGTGCTCCCTAGTGGAGCCAGCCTCCTCTCTAAGATGAAAATGATGCCTTATATAGGCTTTTTACAAAATGAAAATGAAAATAAAAAATGAAATTAAAGACAAATTACAATTAAATGAAATTCCTATTTTATCTATCTCTTGTGCCTTTGAGTGATGATAATGGGCTTTGCTTGCTTTGGATTTGGGTTGAAGATGGCCTCTGTTGATTGCTCTTGGTGTTGGAAGAAACCCACTTGTGAACCGGACCATGAACCATTAAAGCTTGAGTCAAAGTTTGAGGCAAACTTTGACTCAAACTTATTCACCAAACTCATCATGCAGATGGCCATTTTGCTGTCATCCATGTTTGAGCCAAAGTTTGAGGTCAAACTTTGAGCCAAACGTGGATCCCTCTTGTTGCATATCAAGCCTTGGGGTGCTACTTTGTCCTCTTGTCAACATTGCCAATTTCATGCTCACCATAAACTATTATATATGGTTGGAAAGCTCTGAATGTAGGCTTTCTAACCCAATTGGAATCACCTCAATTGGACATCTACAACTCAAGTTATGCTCCTTTGAAGAGGACAGGGTCGCTGGCTTTGGTGTGCAACGTTTGAGGTAAAGTTTGCCTCAAACGTGGTCGAAAACGCCAGTTTTGGAGGCTCAAACGCATTGTCCACCCCATACTATTATATATTGTTGGAAAGCCCTGAATGTCTACTTTCCAATGACATTGGAAGCGCATCATTTGGAGCTCTACAGCTCGAGTTATACTCCGTCGAATGTGCAGAGGTCAGTTGGCCTCACTGCAGGTTGCCACCATGTTCATTTATGCACATTGCGGGGCAGTTTTCTCCCTCAATTTTAGTGTCCACCATGCAGTGCCATATATGCTTGGAAAGCTCTCGATTCCTACTTTCCATTGATTTTTGAATCACCTCATTTGGAGCTCTGTAACTCAAGTTATTCTTGTTGGAAGTATACCCCTTCAGGCTATTGTGGCGCCAACGTTTGCCTAAAAGCTTGAGGTCAAACGTTGGCGCAAGCTTTTGCTCTTCTCCAGGGTGTATTTGTTGTGGCACCAACGTTTGCCTAAAAGCTTGAGGTCAAACGTTGGCACAAGCTTTTGCTCCATCCAGGGTGAATTCAACTCTTCCAAAAGTTTGAGCTAAAGTTTGAGGCAAGCTTTTGCTCAAGCTTTTTGTTCTCTCTTGCTCCTTGCCATTTCTTCTTTCTTCAACCTTCTTCAAAGCTCTTTTCACCTATCATCAATCAACCAAGCACATCAAAGCTATGCTCAAAATCATGAGATTGTTATTCTTTCATAATATATAACAATTATAGCACAAAATCTCATGAAAATGAATTAATTTATCCATGGTTGATTGAATCAAAGGAAACATGAAATTCTACCCAATTGGCTTACTTATGGCTCAAGAAAGTGCATAAAACCTAAAAAAAAACAAAGAAAAAGCATAGAAAAACATGACATGATGACATGTCATCAAGTCTCTACCAGGAGCATGTGGTGGCTAGCCACTGCTACTACCCAGGGAAACTCGTATCTCAGATAGTGGAAGTGAAACATTCACAATTATCAATATCTCAGCATATATACATTCATTCTCAGCCATGGATCAACATCCATCTCAGCCATCCGGCTTAAATTCACAATTCATAGTTAGCCATATGGCTCATGACACATTCGGCAATCAGCCATAATTCAATATCATACACAGCCATTCCGGCTCATAACAAAATAGAACCTCCACCATTCAACATCATCAAATTCATGAAATCGGCATTTAAGCCATAAATCACTTTTTCTCAATTTATTTCACTTTGAAATCAAATTTCAACTCTTTTTAGCCTTGGCTTTAAAGATCTCATTTCTCAAATCATCTCAGGCTCGTACGCCACTTTTACTCAAAGTAAGTTCCCCTTTTAAAACAAAGCCACCATCGGCATTCTCTTTCCAAAACTTCCAAAATCATGGCAAGTTAAGGATTTCTTTGAAATATTCAAAATCACCTTTCTAATAATAGGATTTTATAACAAAAGTTCCTCGGTAGAGTTCCAAGTCTTTAGGGGAGATTAACTTAACTCATTTCCTCAAATTTACTTAAAATCATTAAGACCTTGGCTTCCTGATTTGAGTAACAAAATAGGATCTAAGCCAAACCGAGTCATGTAATCAATTACTCTTTTCAAAGCCGTTTCCTTTACTTAAACAAAAACCAACTTCAACCCCATGAGAAATTCTAAAGCGTTTCAAACTGCTCAGAAATTTTTTCAACCTTGCAAAAATGCAGAACTCAAGGAGTATTTAAAACTTTTTCCAAAATATTTTAGAATGAAACTTGTCAATAGACGTTTAGTAAAGTCCCAGATTCTACCAGAATTTTGGCAGCACCTCCCCTAAAACTTGGACTTTGCCGCCTGGTTCGGGTCCCAACTAAATCATTCTACAATCCTTTTCAACAGTCCAGATCCAAAAATCAGTTCAAAAGCAAGCTAAATCCAACAGTCACCTCATTTTCATTTTTCAAGGAAACAGTTTCAAAATCAATTTATTATCAGCCGATAAAACTCATTTCCAAGGCTTTAAAGAAACGGTTCAGCAACAATCATTTATTAAAACCAGATCATTTAAAGCAGATTAGGCCGAATCCAAGAGTATATTCTATGTTTCACATTATCAAGAAAATCAACTCAACTCAAATCAATTCCCAACGGATTAAACTCGATTTCAAAGTTTTAAAAGAATCAACTTCAAAAGCATTTCGTTTCACAAAGCCACACAACAGTCCAGTCAAACAAACACCCATAATCATACAAAACAACCAAACAATACATAGGACTGATACAATCACCAAATACACATCCTCACATCAGTACCCATTTGTAATAATTCCAATATACAAAATATAGTTTTCGGAAAGCGCCCCTACCTCAAAACGCAAAACCATAGCCCAAACGCCTCACCGCGTCCTTTTCGCCTCAACCCGAAATCAACAATCAAAATTCCAGCTCCGCGTGTTTCTCTCAATGGTAGAAACAGCCTCAACGCCACAAGTAAACTCTGATTCTAACTCCTAGAACCATCAACATCGTAAACACTTTATTACATGGGATAGAACACTAACGCAGGGCTTTCGAAACAGAAATACTTACTGAAACGAAGAAAGGACGGCTGAGTTGAACAGCGGCGGTCTCTGAACTGGTTTGGTGGCAGCTTTAATCGTGACCCGCAATAACCGGAGCTTGACACTATGTTACAAAGCCTCAGAATCTCTGGCCAAACATAATAGCATATTGATTTTCAAGAGCTCCGAAAATGAAAATGCTTACCGTGAGAAAGGATTAAGGACTAAATCAAACTGCAGAGGTTCTGGTGACGGTTCCAGCGACCACAATAGCTTCTCCAACAGTCATACATGACAGGAGACAACCTCTACAGCAGCTGGTTGGGCGGTGGCAACATCTGACGGCCATAGAAGCTCCGGCGGTGTCGTGGGTTGTTTCACCACAGCGAGCTCTCTGTCTCTCTCTCGCCCTCTGTTCTGCTGACGGCGGCAATGGCTTCACAAACGAGACCAGGCACGGCGGTTTTAGGCCCTCAGCCCCTCCTCACTCACGTATCCTCTCTCTCCATGTCTCAGCTTCGACAACGACTCCCGGTGGACCAGCGGCGATGACGATAGCGCGGGCAGCCAGGGCGACGCGAAGAGGCTGGCTCCATGGTGCTGCAACTCGGGGATGGTGACTCGCGAGGGTGACATCGACGGCTCCTTGTGGTGGTTGTGACCCTCCTCCCCTCGGCGGCATCAAGCGGCGACGGCAAACCCCAGTGCCACCGGCGCAGATCCTTGCCTCATTCTCGGATCTCACTCCTCTCGTCCCTGCGCGATGCGACGGCGCGGCAGTAGTGACTCTTGCCGGCGCCATCCTCCCCCTCTCATCTCCTCCCCGTTTCTCTTCTCCCACCTTCTGCTTCTCTTTTCTTTCTTTCATGGAAAAGAAACGCTGCTGCTGAGTTAGGGGAAAGGGGATTTCGGTTGCAGCTGGGTGTGGGGGAAAAGGGAACCAGGTCGGGTAACGAGTCGCTGGGTTAGGGTTTCATTATTTTGAAAATTAAGGTTAGGGGTAATTTGGTAATTTCACATAAAATTGGGAATGATATAATAATTGAAACCCAAATTAAATTCAACACTAATTGTATATAGAAAATACTATCTGCTCATCAATTTTACAAATTATTTTCATTAAAATATCCAAATCAAATAATTAGGATTAATATAATTAAATCCTTTATTTTCCAAAGTAGCAGTATTAATATTTAAAATATTAATTGTTTAATCCAAACCATATAGAAATCCTTATTATTTCACAACTACCAACTTTATAATTTGAATATAGAAAATAAACCAATAATTGTAAAATTGGATAATAATCTCAATTTATTTCAAATTCAATTAATCAAGACTTGCTCTAATTTTCTCTAATAAAGAAATTTCTGAAATTGAGATTATAAATAACTATATGATTTTGAGACTTGATCATAATAAGACTTTCAAAAATTTTGGGTCTTACATATATTAGATCCAAAACGATCTTATAAAGGTTTCAAGAATAATGGTTGTAAATATAGTCAAATAAGAGAAAAATTAGATCACAACTTCTTTTAAATGAACTCAAAATTTGAGCTTAAAGGAATACACTACATCAAAACGAGTTCAAAGTTGTACCAAATAACATATGGATCAAGAAAAGAGTTTAAACAAAGAAGGGCAAACACACCAGGGACGTTAAGCAGACATATGTGGTTAGAATCAAACAAGAAAGCATATGAACAGAAGAATAGGATTGGGAAAACAACAATTTACTTCCCATAAGAAATAGCAATTGAGGACTCCAAAGTAAACTTATGAGAGAACAAGTCACATGCCTTCAGTAGAAACAAGACACTTAACCGAGTAACTTTGAAAAATTGTTTCCAACATTCCCAAAACCCACGATTCGCATTATCTATAACTCGTATATCGTCTATGATAATCCATTAGTGCTTCCATATACATAATCCACTAATTTTAAGCCGGCCAAACTTAATACCACAAATTATGCAATGCAAGACTAATGGCATTAATCAATAGACCATCATGTGCATAAAGCTCCAATTCTCGTTATTCGAACAAGACCTACTACATGACAGACACTCAGAGTATGCAATTGAAGCATAGTCGGTCCATTCTTCAAGCTCTACAGGAAGGACAGCTCTGATACCATAATATAACACCCTAACTATCAAAATGTTACGCTTCCGGCTGTGCCACTCTGATAGCTCGGGTATTACGACTATTCTTATAATATTTAATACTAAAATATGAGCCTGTTTAAATTTTAAACCGTATTTTCAAAAACTTACATCCATACTTACATTGCAAATTGCAATACTCACAGAGAATACATATAAATATATATACTCAAATATTTTTACAAGCATTAGATAATCAAATTCCTATCCTCTTATAAAAACTTGTAAGGATAAAGGCGAGGGAAAAAGTAACTACTACAATACATCATATAAACAGAAAACAGAATAAACTTTTCGTGACTTCCTCATCCATATCCTGAAAAGCAAACACCTGTAGGGTAGTGATAACATTGTTCTCGAAAGGGTTCTCACTATAGAGTTGCAGAATTATTATAATAGGATACGTGAAAATAAAAACTGTTTTTAAAGTACAGTGATTGTTACCCGCCTTATGTATCTTTTCAAAATCATAGATCCACATTCAAAATTCGAAATCCTTTTTAAAAGAGAAATCCATTAATCCTCTAAAAATGCAAACCTTTTTAAAAGAGCTTTTCTTAGGCAGTATGAATGACCAAACTATTCAAAGCATAGGTTCATTAAGTCCATGCTGAACCAGTTTAGTTTTTCATAGTTTACTAAGCTAAAAACACAAACCATTCACGGCCTTTGGCCCATCACATAATCAATCACATCCATAGGCCCAAACATTTCAATCAACAGTTAATCCACCACAATCCAACTAGTTTTCAGTCACAAACACAAGTAAGATGGTTCAAACACAATCAAGCAGTTATATCAAGTAGAGCAATTAGCAATTAGACATAATTATTCACGTAGGCAAACCAATTACAATATGCACACCCAAACAATGTCACGTAGATGAATATGATGAATGCCTGCCTTATGGCTGATAAGTCTCATCTGTCGGTTATCAAGCCAACCTGACAAGTCCAGTTTGCTAAACCCTTGGACTGTTCCCCGATGTGCATCCCCATGAGTCTATGCATAGATTTTTCTCATATATATATATATATATATATATATATATCAAATCGCTCAATGGGGGTATCATTCTGAGTCTCAACTTGGAACATGTGGTGGCAAGCCATGGTACTTTACCCAGAAAAACTCGTATCTCAGATAAAAGAAGTGCAAAAGCCACATATTCATTTATTCATCATCATTTCCGCACTTCATTAACAATTCATATCAAATCAATCATCATTCAAGTCATAAGTCACTTTTTCTCAAATCTCTTTACTTGGAAACCAAAAATCAATCCATCTCAGTCTTAACTTTAAAATCCTCATTTCTCAAATCATTTCAAGCTCACAAACCTCTTTTCCTCAAATGTAAATTTTCCTTTTTAAAACACAGTCACCATCCACAACATATTCCTAAAACATTTCAAAAACCACACTGATGCACCACTATTCTGTGGTACATTTTGTGCTCAATTTAGGTGGGTTTTATCCACTTTTCCCACATTTATTCAATGAAATAGCATGGTTTCATAATTTTATCCTAAATTGTACTTAAGTGTAAAAACATACTTTTTAGGCCCTTAAATTGCTAATTTTGATTCACCTTTGATTTCACTAGATGCCTTGATGTGTTTGCTAGTGATTTCATGATGAAAAGGCTAGGAATGGATCAAAGGAGTAAAGAGAAAAGCAAGCAAAGTAGAGAAATCATGGAAAATCAAGGATTTGGGATGCACTCATCGACGCGCACGCGTGAATTTGAAGTTGCAAGGCGACGCGTACACGTACATGACGCGTATGCGTTAATGCTCGCACGTGACTTCTTTAGTGAAATCGTGCTTGGCGAATTCAGAAGTGCTCCTAGCCCAGTTTTGAGCTGAATTTTGGTGGGAAAAGACAAAAAAGGACCAAGGATTGAAGGGAGGAGGGATTCATACACTTGAGTCTAGTTTAGAGGTAGTTTCTAGAGAGAAGCTCTCTCTTCTCTCTAGAATTAGGATTAGGATTAGGTTTCATTCTTCTCTAGATCTAGGTTTACTTTCTTACTTTCATCTTGTTTCCATTTCAATTCCTTGTTGTTACATCTTTGCTCTCTTAGTTTTCTTGCCAATTTCCCTTTGATGTCTCTTTTATGTTGATGCACTATTGTTGGATTTGGATCTCATTTTAATGCAATTCATGTTCTATATTCCATTGTTATTTAATTGAGTTGTTGTTATTGCTTCCTCACAATTGAGTAGTTGTAGATTTAATTTCTTGCAATTTTACCATGCTTTCCTTTATGCCTTCTAAGTGTTTGACAAAATGCTTGGAAGGATGTTAGAGTAGATTTTTGTGTTCTTTGCTTGGGATGGTAACTTAGGTGAACTTGAGTTGCTAATGTCCAAGTGTTGATAATTGGTGTCCATTAACTCTAGCCTTCCCTAAAGTAATTAGTGAGGAAGTTAGGACTTATGGATTAGGATTGGTGTAGCTCATTTGACTTTCCTTTACTTGTTAGAGGATGACTTAATGGGATTAATCCTTGCAATTATCATGTTGTGGTTAGTGACAAGGATAAAGATCCTTGACCATCATTCCTTACCAAGACCTTTTTTACATTTGAGTTTCATTTACTTTCTTGCCATTTACTCTTCATGTTTCTTATCTCAAAACCCTAAGAACACTCTACCATAACCAATAACAAGAACACTTCCCTGAAATTCCTTTGAGAGACGACCCGAGGTTTGAATACTTCGGTCATTATTTTTATTGGGGTTTGTTACTTGTGACAACCAAATTTTTTCATGAGAGGATTATTTGTTGGTTTAGAAACTATACTTGCAACGAGATTTCAATTGTGAATTCTATAGCATCAATTTTCCACTCATCACACACCAAATTAAAAGTTTCTTCTAAAAGATTCAAAATCATTCATCCTAAAATAGGATGTAGTAATAAAAATTTCTCAGCAGAGTCTCAAGATTTTAAGGGAGAATAACCTAACCCATTTTCTCAAGTTGATTAAAATCTATGAAACCTTATTTTCTTGATTCAAATAAATAAAAGAGGATTTAAGCCAAACCAAATCGTGTACCAATTACTCCTAACAAATTTTCAAAGAAACCATCTCATTTACTTAAACCAAAACCAACTCCAATTCCATGATTAAATCCGGAGCGTTTCCAACTGATCAGAAATTATTTTAGTTTTGCCAAACTCAGAATTTAAAGAAATCTTTAAAATTTTCCTAAGACCTTGTAAAATGAGACTTGTCAGGTTCTTTCAAAGTCACTAAAACTCCTCCAATCGAAAATCCTCAAGCCAATTTTCCAAAAACATAAACCATTTTCATATTTAAAACAACCTTAAACATAAGTTTCTTCTAAATGATTCGCTCCCAAAAGAGATAGAATACTTTTCTTAAGAAACTAGGCAAAATCATAATTTTTATTTTCAATACTTCATTTCAAAACATATTCATAACTTTCTTAAAAAATTTAAATGAAATAATAAAAGTCTTAAACTCATAATTTTCCAAAAGACATTTCAATAAAGCCTCGGTTTTGATAGAAATTTTGACAGCATCTCCCCTAAAACTTGGACTAAACCATTCCACAACCCTCTTTAACGGGTTCAAAACCAAATCAGTTCAAAATCAAGATGAATCCAAAAGTGCATACCATTTTCATATTTCAAGAAAACCAATTCAAACTCAAACCAATTTCCAACGGATTAAACTCGATTTCAAAACTTTAAAGAAACAACTTTAAAGAAATGCTTCAAGAACTGTCCGTTTTACAAAAACCAAATAATAATCCAATCGATCAAGTATTCATATCCATCAAAGACAACCAAACAACACATAGGACTTAAAAAATCACTAAAAATATATTTTTCACATAATATCCATATATAATAATTCCAATTTATAAAGTACGATTTTCTAAACAGGCCCCTATCTCGACACGTTCAAACCTTAATCCAAATGCCTCAAGGAATTCCTTTCCCCTCGACCCGAAATCAATGGCAACTGAAACCTCAGCTCCGCTTGCTTTCTCAAAAGCAGAACAGCCTCAAACGTGACGTGTGACCTCGGTTTCTAATTCCTAAAACATTAATATCACGAAAAATCTTAAAACACATAATGGAAAACAAATGGCAAGGATTCTGAGATAGAAACACTTATTGGGATAAAAGGAACGGCGCAGCAGCTACAACAACATCTATGCGACATGCAACGTCAAAACTCAAACCTACATTACCAAACCTCAAAGTCTTTAACCAAATATAACTGAATACTAATGTAGGGATTTTCGAAACATAAATACTTACAGAAATGACAAAATGAAGCAGCGGCAGTCTTTAAACCGGTTCAGCGGCAGCCCTGGCAGCCACCTCAAGCAGCAACGACTACTGGACTCCGGCAACGGCAACTGAAATTAACATGCAATGACAATAAAGCTTTCAGAATTTCAAAAGAAATGAAGGCCAAACCCAAAACCCTTACCGGCAGTGCGTTCTCCGGTGGTAGAGGTAGCTTTGTCCCTTCTCATCCACAATCAGCCTCGATGGAGATGGAAGCTGGCAGCGACGACGGTGGTTCCAACGAGGGCGACGCCGGTGACGTGATCAGTGACTGGGCGCGGTGGTTAGACCTCAGCTCAGCCTCGGATCCTTCTCTCTCTCCTTCGTGCGTCCTTCTCCCGTGACAGAACAGTGGCAGCGACGGTGTGGAGCACAGCGCGGCAGTGGTGACAAGGCGTGGTGCAGCGGCAGCACAGCTTCTCTACTCCCTCAACCCTACGCTCTTTCTTTCGGATCTCCCTCTTGGCAGCACAGCGGCGGCGACGGTGGCGGTGATGCCTACCGGCATCGTCTCCCTCTCTTCCCCCTTCTCCCTTCTCCCTTTTCCGCGGCTCCCATCTCCTTCCTTTTCTTTCTTTCTTTTCTTCTATTCTTTCTTCCCTCTCAAAAACCCGTGTCTATGTATATGTTGGTGAGGAGAAGGATAAGTGAGTGAGTGCCGCATGTGTGTTATGTGTGTTTTTTGTGTGTGTGTGTGTGTGTCCGTATGGGGTGTGGGGGTGAGTGGCTTAGGGTTTAGGTTAGTGAAGGTAAATTAGGATTTGTGTTGTGTAATAAAATTAGAGATTTTGGAGATTAAGATAGGGTAGTAGTTTTTAATAAAAATAAAATTATATAGTAAAAATATAAATTCAAATTAAATATATAATAATCATCTTTAAAGTACCATTTTATTATCAATTTGAAATTAATTTTCGAATATATATTAATTAAATGAAAATTGATGATAATTAGATTAATTCTCCTTCTTTTATAAAATAAGGTTAAAAATCTAAATATTTAAAATTAAGGCATAGAAAATTTTCGCTATTTTTCAATTATAAGGACTCTAAATAATAAACAAGAATTTACTCAACTTATATATAAAAATCTCTAAAAATATAATCTTAACTAAATATAGTAAATCATAAATAATTTATTATTAACTTTTTAAAATTCGGGGTCTTAC